>NC_073252.2:81913125-82214531 GCF_029289425.2 Pan paniscus | reverse complement strand
AATTGACCACATAGTTGGAAGTAAAGCTCTCCTCAGCAAATGTAAAAGAACAGAAATTACAACAAACTGTCTCTCAGACCACAGTGCAATCAAACTAGAACTGAGGATTAAGAAATTCACTCAAAACCACTCAACTACATGGAACCTGAACAACCTGCTCCTGAATGACTACTGGGTAAATAATGAAATGAAGGCAGAAATAAAGAGTTTCTTTGAAACCAAGGAGAACAAAGACACAACATACCAGAATCTCTGGGACACATTCAAAGCAGTGTGTAGAGGGAAATTTATAGCACTAAATTCCCATAAGAGAAAGCAGGAAATATCTAAAATTGACACCCTAACATCACAATTAAAAGAACTAGAAAAGCAAGAGCAAACACATTCAAAAGCTAGCAGAAGGCAAGAAACAACTAAGATCAGAGCAGAAATGAAGGCAATAGAGACACAAAAAACCCTTCAAAAAATTAATGAATCCAGGAGCTGGTTTTTTGAAAGGATCGACAAAATTGATAGACCGCTAGCAAAACTAACAAAGAAGAAAAGAGAGAAGAATCAAATAGATGCAATAAAAAATGATAAAGGGGATATCACCACCGATCCCACAGAAATACAAACTACCATCAGAGAATACTATAAACACCTCTATGCAAATAAACTAGAAAACCTAGAAGAAATGGATAAATTCCTCGACACAAACACTCTCCCAAGTCTAAACCAGGAAGAAGATGAATCTCTGAATAGACCAATAACAGGCTCTGAAATTGAGGCAATAATCAATAGCTTACCAACGAAAAAAAGTCCAGGACCAGATGGATTCACAGCCGAATTCTACCAGAGGTACAAAGACGAGCTGGTACCATTCCTTCTGAAACAATTCCAATCAATAGAAAAAGAGGGAATCCTCCCTAACTCATTTTATGAGGCCAGCATCATCCTGATACCAAAGTCTGGCAGAGACACAAACAAAAAAGAGAATTTTAGACCAATATCCTTGATGAACATTGATGCAAAAATCCTCAATAAAATACTGGCACACTGAATCCAGCAGCACATCAAAATCTTATTCACCATGATCAAGTGGGCTTCATTCCGGGGATGCAAGGCTAGTTCAACATATGAAAATCAATAAACGTAATCCAACATATAAACAGAACCAATGACAAAAACCACATGATTATCTCAATAGATGCAGAAAACACCTTTGACAAAATTCAACAACCCTTCATGCTAAAAACTCTCAATAAATTAGGTATTGATAGGACGTATCTCAAAATAATAAGAGCCATCTATGACAAACCCACAGCCAATACCATACTGAATGGGCAAAAACTGGAAGCATTCCCTTTGAAAACGGGCACAAGACAGGGATGCCCTCCCTCACCACTCCTATTCAACATAGTGTTGGAAGTTCTGGCTAGGGCAATCAGGCAGAAGAAGGAAATAAAGGGCATTCAATTAGGAAAAGAGGAAGTCAAATTGTCCCTCTTTGCAGATGACATGATTGTATATTTAGAAAACTCCATCGTCTCAGCCCAAAATCTCCCCAAGCTGATAAGCAACTTCAGCAAAATCTCAGGATACAAAATCAATATACAAAAATCACAAGCATTCTTATACAACAATAACAGATAAACAGAGAGCCAAATCATGAGTGAACTCCCATTCACAATTGCTTCAAAGAGAATAAAATACCTAGGAATCCAACTTACAAGGGATGTGAAGGACCTCTTCAAGGAGAACTACAAACCACTGCTCAATGAAATAAAAGATGATACAAAGAAATGGAAGAACATTCCATGCTCATGGGTAGGAAGAATCAATATCGTGAAAATGGCCATACTGCCCAAGGTAATTTGTAGATTCAATGCCATCCCCATCAAGCTACCAATGACTTTCTTCACAGAATTGGAAAAAACTACTTTAAAGTTCATATGGAACCAAAAAAGAGCCTGCATTGCCAAGTCAATCCTAAGCCAAAAGAACAAAGCTGGAGGCATCACGCTACCTGACTTCAAACTATACTATAAGGCTACAGTAACCAAAACAGCATGGTACTGGTACCAAAACAGAGATACAGACCAATGGAACAGAAAAGAGCCCTCAGAAATAATGCTGCTTATATACAACTATCTGATCTATGACAAACCTGAGAAAAACAAGAAATGGGGAAATGATTCCCTATTTAGTAAATGGTGCTGGAAAAACTGAGTAACCATATGCGGAAAGCTGAAAGTGGATCCCTTCCTTATACCTTATACAAAAATTAATTCAAGATGGATTAAAGACTTACATGTTAGACCTAAAACCATAAAAACCGTAGAAGAAAACCTAGGCAATACCATTCAAGACATAGGCATGGGCAATGACTTCATGTCTAAAACACCAAAAGCAATGGCAACAAAAGCCAAAATTGACAAATGGGACCTAATTAAAGTAAAGAGCTTCTGCACAGCAAAAGAAACTACCATCAGAGTGAATAGGCAACCTACAGAATGGGAAAAAATTGTTGCAACCTACTCATCTGACCAAGGGCTAATATCCAGAATCTACAATGAACTCAAACAAATTTACAAGAAAAAGACAAACCCATCAAAAAGTGGGCGAAGGATATGAACAGACACTTCTCAAAAGAAGACATTTATGCAGCCAAAAAATGCATGAAAAAATGCTCATCATCACTGGCCATCAGAGAAATGCAAATCAAAACCACAATGAGATACCATCTCACACCAGTGAGAATGAGGATCATTAAAAAGTCAGGAAACAGCTTGTGCTGTAGAGGATGTGGAGAAATAGGAACACTTTTACACTGTTGGTGGGTGTGTAAACTAGTTCAACCATTGTGGAAGTCGGTGTGACAATTCTTCAGGGTCTAGAACTAGAAATACCATTTGACCCAGCCATCCCATTACTGGGTATATACCCAAAGGATTATAAATCATGCTGCTATAAAGACACATGCACACGTATGTTTATTGCAGCACTATTCACAATAGCAAAGACTTGGAACCAACCCAAATGTCCAACAATGATAGACTGAATTAAGAAAATGTGGTGCATATACACCATGGAATACTATGCAGCCATAAAAAATGATGAGTTCATGTCCTTTGTAGGAACAGGGATGAAACTGGAAACCATCATTCTCAGCAAACTGTCGCAAGGACAAAAAACCAAACACTGCATGTTCTCACTCATAGGTGGGAATTGAACAATGAGAACACGTGGACATGGGGTGGGGAACATCACACACTGGGGCCTGTTGTGGGGTGGGGGGAGAGGGGAGAGATAGCATTAGGAGATATACCTAATGCTAAATGACAAGTTAATGGGTGCAGCCCACCAACATGGCACATTTATAAATATGTAACAAACCTGCACATTGTGCACATGTACCCTAAAACTTAAAGTATAATAATAATTTTAAAAAAAGAAAAAAAAGCCTCCCTGAAATCAAAGTTAAAAATAATAATAGCAGAATGGGGCAATTATGATGCACATAACTGAAAAAGGATTAGTTTCTAGATTATATTCAGGTATTTAAAACCTAAAATAAAATTTTAAAAATCCAGATAAGCCAGTAAAAAAAAGTGGAATAGTTATCTGAAAAAGATTTACAGACTTTAATTCTGAATGATCACTGTACATATTAAAAGGTGAAAAACATACATAATTCTGTTCATAATCAAGAAATTAAAAAGTGTACAGTGGGCTGCCACACCCACTAGAGTGGCCAAAAATAATGAAGTCTCGTAACATTAATTATGGGTAGGAATGTAGGTTGGTTCTGCCACATTGCAGTACAACTAAATAATGTCTAGTAAAGTGAAAAATACCGGTAAGCCACAGTTTAAAATTGTCATTTAGCTGTTTATCTATAAAATAATATTTCAAATGTTTTGTAAAAAATAAGATCTTGAAAAACATTAGAGGTAGCATTTCCTGTAACAGCCAAACAGAAAATTAAATGTTCTCAAATACAATGTAGCGAATAAGTAAATTATGCATTATTCACATCACAGCATATTGAATAGAAGTTTAAATGAATGAATCATCACATCTATATTGGCACTCACTGCTCTCAAAATCATACCTGCAAATTTCACAATAATGAGATAATAAATTGATGTAAAGTTTAATACATAAGTGCAACCATGTTTGATATTAATTCTCATTACTCAATTATAAACTAAAATTGTAACAATATGCATGAGAATTTAGAAAACAAATTAATCATAGTGGCTATCTCTGTGAGAAAGAAAGGTAAATGAAAATAGGCAGGCATAAAAAAGTGAGCAACATTTCATATATATTTAAAGGAACTAAGTTAATATATAATTCATTTTAGAAAATAATACTGACATTATTTTTTAATGTTGGACATGAGTGGGGGAGGAGCCAAGATGGCCGAATAGGAACAGCTCCGGTCTACAGCTCCCAGCGTGAGCGACGCAGAAGACGGGTGATTTCTGCATTTCCATCTGAGGTACCGGGTTCATCTCACTAGGGAGTGCCAGACAGTGGGCGCAGGCCAGTGGGTGCGCGTGCCGGGCACGAGCCGAAGCAGGGCGAGGCATTGCCTCACCTGGGAAGTGCAACGGGTCAGGGAGTTCCCTTTCCGAGTCAAAGAAAGGGGTGACGGACGCACCTGGAAAACTCGGGTCACTCCCACCCGAATATTGCGCGTTTCAGACTGGCTTAAAAAACGGCGCACCACGAGACTATATCCCACACCTGGCTCGGAGGGTCCTACGCCCTCGGAATCTCGCTGATTGCTAGCACAGCAGTCTGCGATCAAACTGCAAGGCGGCAGCGAGGCTGGGGGAGGGGCGCCCGCCATTGCCCAGGCTTGCTTAGGTAAACAAAGCAGCCAGGAAGCTCGAACTGGGTGGAGCCCACCACAGCTCAAGGAGGCCTGCCTGCCTCTGTAGGCTCCACCTCTGGGGGCAGGGCACAGACAAACAAAAAGACAGCAGTAACCTCTGCAGACTTAAATGTCCCTGTCTGACAGCTTTGAAGAGAGCAGTGGTTCTCCCAGCACGCAGCTGGAGATCTGAGAACGGGCAGACTGCCTCCTCAAGTGGGTCCCTAACCCCTGACCCCCGAGCAGCCTAACTGGGAGGCACCCCCCAGCAGGGGCACACTGACACCTCACACGGCAGCGTATTCCAACAGACCTGCAGCTGAGGGTCCTGTCTGTTAGAAGGAAAACTAACAAACAGAAAGGACATCCACACCGAAAACCCATCTGTACATCACCATCATCAAAGACCAAAAGTAGATAAAACCACAAAGATGGGGAGAAAACAGAACAGAAAAACAGGAAACTCTAAAATGCAGAGCGCCTCTCCTCCTCCAAAGGAACGCAGTTCCTCACCAGCAACGGAACAAAGCTGGACGGAGAATGATTTTGACGAGCTGAGAGAAGAAGGCTTCAGACGATCAAATTACTCTGAGCTACGGGAGGACATTCAAACCAAAGGCAAAGAAGTTGAAAACTTTGAAAAAAATTTAGAAGAATGTATAACTAGAATAACCAATACAGAGAAGTGCTTAAAGGAGCTGATGGAGCTGAAAACCAAGGCTCGAGAACTACGTGAAGAATGCAGAAGCCTCAGGAGCCGATGCGATCAACTGGAAGAAAGGGTATCAGCAATGGAAGATGAAATGAATGAAACGAAGCGAGAAGGGAAGTCTAGAGAAAAAAGAATAAAAAGAAATGAGCAAAGCCTCCAAGAAATATGGGACTATGTGAAAAGACCAAATCTACGTCTGATTGGTGTACCTGAAAGTGATGCGGAGAATGAAACCAAGTTGGAAAACACTCTGCAGGATATTATCCAGGAGAACTTCCCCAATCTAGCAAGGCAGGCCAACGTTCAGATTCAGGAAATACAGAGAACGCCACAAAGATACTCCTCGAGAAGAGCAACTCCAAGACACATAATTGTCAGATTCACCAAAGTTGAAATGAAGGAAAAAATGTTAAGGGCAGCCAGACAGAAAGGTCGGGTTACCCTCAAAGGGAAGCCCATCAGACTAACAGCGGATCTCTCGGCAGAAACCCTACAAGCCAGAAGAGAGTGGGGGCCAATATTCAACATTCTTAAAGAAAAGAATTTTCAACCCAGAATTTCATATCCAGCCAAACTAAGCTTCATAAGTGAAGGAGAAATAAAATACTTTACAGACAAGCAAATGCTGACCGATTTTGTCACCACCAGGCCTGCCCTAAAAGAGCTCCTGAAGGAAGCGCTAAATATGGAAAGGACCAACCGGTACCAGCCGCTGCAAAATCATGCCAAAATGTAAAGACCATCAAGACTAGGAAGAAACTGCATCAACTAACGAGCAAAATCACCAGCTAACATCATAATGACAGGATCAAATTCACACATAACAATATTAACTTTAAATGTAAATGGACTAAATTCTCCAATTAAAAGACACAGACTGGCAAGTTGGATAAAGAGTCAAGACCCATCAGTGTGCTGTATTCAGGAAACCCATCTCACGTGCAGAGACACACATAGGCTCAAAATAAAAGGATGGAGGAAGATCTACCAAGCAAATGGAAAACAAAAAAAGGCAGGGGTTGCAATCCTAGTCTCTGATAAAACAGACTTTAAACCAACAAAGATCAAAAGAGACAAAGAAGGCCATTACATAATGGTAAAGGGATCAATTCAACAAGAGGAACTAACTATCCTAAATATTTATGCACCCAATACAGGAGCACCCAGATTCATAAAGCAAGTCCTGAGTGACCTACAAAGAGACTTAGACTCCCACACATTAATAATGGGAGACTTTAACACCCCACTGTCAACATTAGACAGATCAACGAGACAGAAAGTCAACAAGGATACCCAGGAATTGAACTCAGCTCTGCACCAAGCGGACCTAATAGACATCTACAGAACTCTCCACCCCAAATCAACAGAATATACATTTTTTTCAGCACCACACCACACCTATTCCAAAATTGACCACATAGTTGGAAGTAAAGCTCTCCTCAGCAAATGTAAAAGAACAGAAATTATAACAAACTATCTCTCAGACCACAGTGCAATCAAACTAGAACTCAGGATTAAGAATCTCACTCAAAGCCGCTCAACTACATGGAAACTGAACAACCTGCTCCTGAATGACTGCTGGGTACATAACGAAATGAAGGCAGAAATAAAGATGTTCTTTGAAACCAACGAGAACAAAGACACAACATACCAGAATCTCTGGGACGCATTCAAAGCAGTGTGCAGAGGGAAATTTATAGCACTAAATGCCCACAAGAGAAAGCAGGAAAGATCCAAAATTGACACCCTAACATCACAATTAAAAGAACTAGAAAAGCAAGAGCAAACACATTCAAAAGCTAGCAGAAGGCAAGAAATAACTAAAATCAGAGCAGAACTGAAGGAAATAGAGACACAAAAAACCCTTCAAAAAATTAATGAATCCAGGAGCTGGTTTTTTGAAAGGATCAACAAAATTGATAGACCGCTAGCAAGACTAATAAAGAAAAAAAGAGAGAAGAATCAAATAGACGCAATAAAAAATGATAAAGGGGATATCACCACCGATCCCACAGAAATACAAACTACCATCAGAGAATACTACAAACACCTCTACGCAAATAAACTAGAAAATCTAGAAGAAATGGATACATTCCTCGACACATACACTCTCCCAAGACTAAACCAGGAAGAAGTTGAATCTCTGAATAGACCAATAACAGGAGCTGAAATTGTGGCAATAATCAATAGTTTACCAACCAAAAAGAGTCCAGGACCAGATGGATTCACAGCCGAATTCTACCAGAGGTACAAGGAGGAACTGGTACCATTCCTTCTGAAACTATTCCAATCAATAGAAAAAGAGGGAATCCTCCCTAACTCATTTTATGAGGCCAGCATCATTCTGATACCAAAGCCTGGCAGAGACACAACCAAAAAAGAGAATTTTAGACCAATATCCTTGATGAACATTGATGCAAAAATCCTCAATAAAATACTGGCAAACCGAATCCAGCAGCACATCAAAAAGCTTATCCACCATGATCAAGTGGGCTTCATCCCTGGGATGCAAGGCTGGTTCAACATACGCAAATCAATAAATGTAATCCAGCATATAAACAGAGCCAAAGACAAAAACCACATGATTATCTCAATAGATGCAGAAAAAGCCTTTGACAAAATTCAACAACCCTTCATGCTAAAAACTCTCAATAAATTAGGTATTGATGGGACATATTTCAAAATAATAAGAGCTATCTATGACAAACCCACAGCCAATATCATACTGAATGGGCAAAAACTGGAAGCATTCCCTTTGAAAACTGGCACAAGACAGGGATGCCCTCTCTCACCGCTCCTATTCAACATAGTGTTGGAAGTTCTGGCCAGGGCAATCAGGCAGGAGAAGGAAATAAAGGGTATTCAATTAGGAAAAGAGGAAGTCAAATTGTCCCTGTTTGCAGACGACATGATTGTTTATCTAGAAAACCCCATCGTCTCAGCCCAAAATCTCCTTAAGCTGATAAGCAACTTCAGCAAAGTCTCAGGATACAAAATCAATGTACAAAAATCACAAGCATTCTTATACACCAATAACAGACAAACAGAGAGCCAAATCATGAGTGAACTCCCATTCACAATTGCTTCAAAGAGAATAAAATACCTAGGAATCCAACTTACAAGGGATGTGAAGCACCTCTTCAAGGAGAACTACAAACCACTGCTCAAGGAAATAAAAGAGGATACAAACAAATGGAAGAACATTCCTTGCTCATGGGTAGGAAGAATCAATATCGTGAAAATGGCCATACTGCCCAAGGTAATTTACAGATTCAATGCCATCCCCATCAAGCTACCAATGACTTTCTTCACAGAATTGGAAAAAACTACTTCAAAGTTCATATGGAACCAAAAGAGAGCCCGCATCGCCAAGTCAATCCTAAGCCAAAAGAACAAAGCTGGAGGCATCACACTACCTGACTTCAAACTATACTACAAGGCTACAGTAACCAAAACAGCATGGTACTGGTACCAAAACAGAAATATAGATCAATGGAACAGAACAGAGCCCTCAGAAATAACGCCGCTTACCTACAACTATCTGATCTTTGACAAACCTGAGAAAAACAAGCAATGGGGAAAGGATTCCCTATTTAATAAATGGTGCTGGGAAAACTGGCTAGCCATATGTAGAAAGCTGAAACTGGATCCCTTCCTTACACCTTATACAAAAATCAATTCAAGATGGATTAAAGATTTAAACGTTAGACCTAAAACCATAAAAACCCTAGAAGAAAACCTAGGCATTACCATTCAGGACATAGGCGTGGGCAAGGACTTCATGTCCAAAACACCAAAAGCAATGGCAACAAAAGACAAAATTGACAAATGGGATCTAATTAAACTAAAGAGCTTCTGCACAGCAAAAGAAACTACCATCAGAGCGAATAGGCAACCTACAACATGGGAGAAAATTTTCGCAACCTACTCATCTGACAAAGGGCTAATATCCAGAATCTACAGTGAACTCAAACAAATTTACAAGAAAAAAACAAACAACCCCATCAAAAAGTGGGCGAAGGACATGAACAGGCACTTCTCAAAAGAAGACATTTATGCAGCCAAAAAACACATGAAAAAATGCTCATCATCACTGGCCATCAGAGAAATGCAAATCAAAACCACAATGAGATATCATCTCACCCCAGTTAGAATGGCAATCATTAAAAAGTCAGGAAACAACAGGTGCTGGAGAGGAGGTGGAGAAATAGGAACACTTTTACACTGTTGGTGGGACTGTAAACTAGTTCAACCATTGTGGAAGTCAGTGTGGCGATTCCTCAGGGATCTAGAACTAGAAATACCATTTGACCCAGCCATCCCATTACTGGGTATATACCCAAATGACTATAAATCATGCTGCTATAAAGACACATGCACACGTATGTTTATTGCGGCATTATTCACAATAGCAAAGACTTGGAACCAACCCAAATGTCCAACAATGATAGACTGGATTAAGAAAATGTGGCACATATACACCATGGAATACTATGCAGCCATAAAAAATGATGAGTTCATATCCTTTGTAGGGACATGGATGAAATTGGAAACCATCATTCTCAGTAAACTATCGCAAGAACAAAAAACCAAACACCGCATATTCTCACTCATAGGTGGGAATTGAACAATGAGATCACATGGACACAGGAAGGGGAATATCATACTCTGGGGACTGTGGTGGGGAGGGGGGAGGGGGGAGGGATAGCATTGGGAGATATACCTAATGCTAGATGACGAGTTAGTGGGTGCAGCGCACCAGCATGGCACATGTATACATATGTAACTAACCTGCACAATGTGCACATGTACCCTAAAACTTAAAGTATAATAAAAAATAAATAAAAAAAAAAAAAAAAAAAAAAAAAAAAAAAAAAAGAAAACTGATTGAGTTAGCTAAGTAAATTTTCAGACAAAGTGTTAAATGTCCCACCTGGTTATATCTTGCCAGTATATTAAATACATAGTGTGATTATATGAAAGAGCTTAAAAGTAAAAGTAATGAAGTATTTCTTCAATTGGAATAAGGAAAGGGAAACAGATGCTCTGAGACAATTAACAAATGTTAAGCAAGAAAATAATGTTTTCAGTATTAAACAATCTGAAATGTGGCATAATTTAAAATTGATCAAGTGTAAAAAATGGTGGTTTCTGCAACAGGGAAGCCAGATCTTTATTGATTTAATAATTTAGCAAAGATTATATAGTTTCATTAGTAATTTCTTTATGTATAATGCTTTTAAGTTTATAACACTAACTTGTTACAGTAATTTTACTATTATCCGGATTTGTTTTCTTATGATTTCTACAAGATATTAAGTTTACAAGTTAATTTTTTCCTACTAATTTCTCTTAGAACATCATGAGACAACTCAGCTTATGTTTTATAATATAAAGTTAGGAAAAAAAAAATCAGAGGCTCTACATTATTGTTTCATTTTAGGCTGCAGTGTCCATTTTGCTTTGTATTTCTTTTCTCTGTGAGTATTTAAACCACACTGATTTTTTTCTTTGTTGATATTTTAAGTGGATTACATGACTATGACATGGACAGTTAAATAATATAGTTAAAATGTTTAAATAATAGTAAATATACTGTGTACAGGTATATATTCTAAACCCAAGGATGTATAATGTCTAGATGAAGCCCTGAGACCCAAATACTTAGTTCAAGCCATATTGGCAGTGACCAATGTGGCTTATTTTTATGAACTCACTAATTAAATTTCTTTATGTAGCAAATTTTACTTAAGCCTCTATAGAAATAGGTTAAAAATAAACACAGATAATAATATTAATTTCTAGATACATAATATAAACTTCCAAGGCATTTTATAAAAACCAAATTCTGTTTATGAAGTAATTATATTTTTTCCTAAAGTCTGAAATTTTTTCTAGTTTTAATTCAGTCCTTTCCAAGTAAAATTAAATTAAAATTAAATTGTGTTATTTTGTGTTAATAATGGCAATTTCTGGGTAAGTTTCAGGTACTTTTGTTTTAAATCAAAAACTTTTTCCAGCCTGGCCAACATAGTGAAACCTTGTCTCTACTAAAAATTAGCCAGGCATGGTGGCTTGCGCCTGTAATCCCAGCTACTTGGGAGTCTGAGGCAGGAGAATCACATGAACCTGGGAGGTGGAGGTTGCAGTGAGCCGAGGACACACCACTGCACTCCAGCCTGGGTGACAGAGCAAGACTGTGTCTAAAAAAAACCAAAAAAAAACAAATTTATTCATGTGCTTTATATGTTCACAATCATTATTTTGGCCATGCATTTGTACTGCTTATAAAATTAGAAAAGTGAGCAATATTTTCAATAAAAATTTTCATTATATGAATACTTTAACCAAATAAGTATTTGGTTCTCAGGGCTTCATCTCTTATATTATATATCCTTGGGTTTAGGTTATTAATACGACTAAAAATTAGGTTTTAACCCATATATTTTTATTTCACTCAGTTGAACCTGTACACAAAATATTTAGTATTACTAAAACTTTTAAAATTATTAACTGTCCATGTCATAGTTAAGGAATCTATGTAAAATAGAAAAAAAATGTAGTTTAAAGATTCCACGGGGAAAAGAAATTCAAAGCAAAAGGGAGACTGTGGACTAAAATGAAACAAAAATAATATAATTAAATAAGCTTCCGAATATATTCTATTTTAATTATTAGCATACTATTTTATTCATTATGCTCACATTTGTTTCATACTCATGTACCAAGACTTCATCAATCTTATGCATCCCATTCTTTATTTCTGCCCTTGTAAGTATACTTTAACACCCTACAATACACAAATATTCATATAAGACAATAATTAACAGGTGGCTCAGCATATATTTAAAATCTCATCATCCTACAGGTTGACAATAGTTTTCTTCTTGGCCCACTCAGTTATGTCCTTTAGAAAAGCCTACTTGCTTCTGTGCTTCTTGTGCGTGGTGCCTCCAAAATGCCCTTGATTATTACATAATCAGAAAATGATTGCTTGTGTTCATTACAATGAGATCATTCCTTCATCTTGTGCATATCACTACCATGAATTCCTCTTTAAAAGCAGAAATCTAAGTACACTCAGTTTTATTAACCTGTCCAATCAATGTCACTTTCTGCCTACAACTTCATTTCAGAAACATCTACATATAGCTGTCTATAATCCACATTTCCATCCATCCATCTATTGAACCAGCTGCTTTTTAAATGCCAAACATGTCAAGCTCTTTCAAATTTTCTACTATTTTCCCTCCTCTTTGAAATTATCCAGTATGTCAAAATACTAAAATTTATTCTCTTTAATTCTTTTTCCTTTTTTAAAAAACGTTTTATATTTTAAATACTTGACTTGAGGTATGTGTGTATGTGCATGTGTGTGTGTAGACAGAGATACATGTCTGTAATAAATATTGAGGTTCCTGTAATAAATATTAATGTTTTGAGGACTTTATGCCATCTAGATATTGCACAAGCTTGTCATTATGTAGGTTTGGGTTAATAGCATGGGCTTTTAGGAAAGTGGTATTAGAAAAGTTAATTAGCCTCAATATTTGTCTCAGTTTCTTTCAGAAAAAAAAATTTTAAAAAATGCAAACTTTTAATTTATGTTATTATTCTAATGACAACATAAAGCATTTGATCTTTTTTAAAACTTTATATGTATCAAAATTATTGTTTTTTAAATACATGGGGCATATAAAAAACATAGACTTACAACATGAACATTTTTATTTCATTGGATTATATGACTGTGACTATACCTAAGATTTGTTTTAATGCTGAATATGAATTAACACACTCTGATTTTTCAATTATTCTTAAAAATCACAGTGCATAGTTCATAATAGGTACTGTAGAAATTACAGCTATTGCTATTACAAGTGATATAAATGTGAAGCTAATGAGAGGAAGCTTAGTAGAACGGGGTATGAGCATAAACAGAAAGAGACAGTATGAAACCAAAATTCTGTTTAACAGTCCTTCAGCATTAATTCTATTGGAAAGTAAGAATGGAAAATAAATTGTCATTTTAAATGTTATCTATTTAATATAGTTTTATTCAGGTACTGTTTTTTCAAAACTCCTTTGTTTTTCCTGCAATTAAAATAATCAGACCTCTGAACTTCCTTTGAATTAAGTAAGAATAAATAGCATGTTCAAGGTAATACATATAGCTAAAGGATTGTTTAGATGTTGGCATATTATCAAACATTCCAGAGCTCAGTTTGGCCCTGGTCCCAGGAATCCTGCTGCTTGCAATAGAAGAGGCAGCCAGCTACTCTAGAATGATATTCATCACCTAGCAACTAATTAAAGCAACAGTGTGCTAGGGAATGAACCAAGCTGTCTAACCAAGATTAGAGACAAAGAGAGAAAGAGCGTTAAGTTATTATTCTTTCAGTGCTGTCAAAAATACGGTCTCTTACCAAGAATATGCAACCTGGGTGAAAAATTCAGAGAAATTAATCAGGACATTTACATTTATATTCCTAAGTCCATTCAGTAAGAAACCTCTATTGTGTAGATTTTCAAAAATTACATTTATTTAGTTTTTTATTTATCTAGTAGCCTATTTACTTATGTATATATTTAAATAACTTCAAATTTGAATGCAAGCTCTATAAAAACTATGCAAGACGTATATAGCAAAGCAAGTTTCTGTATCTGACACTTTTTGTGTTCTACCTCTTCTTTGCTTGGCATCAGCCACTTATTTGAAAAGCGGCTGACAGCTCTGTGCAGGATTCAACATAGATTATGTTACAAGTGTCTGGCCTTAAGCTAACACTAGGTCTCTCTCACCATAGATATGCCAGCTTGAACTTCAATAGCCCAGGATGCCTGGTAATATTGCCCCAGTTGCCAATGCTCAACTAATGTGGGATGAAGGCAGGAGCTAAAGAATAAATGCCCTCCCCAGTCAATCCATTGTTGAGCAATTCTGAGAGTCATTCTCCAGGCTCCTTTACAGGCCTAGGGAGGAACTCAGTGCCAGCTGCCTGCAGTTATGGCCTCAATATTGTACCCTCGTAGCAGTTTTCCCTCCTTCAGTTGCTTTTGCAAAGGCAGGGGGTAGGTAGCGCTAATAATTCAAGTTAAGGCTCTTGGCACTGGTACTAGTCCTGGAAACAGATCCTCAGGATGCGCCTCTGGAAATAAAACACATACTGAGCAGACAAAAACAAGGACCTGACCCCATTTCTGGTGGTAAGTGAAGTGGTGATAACACCTGGCATATGGTAGTGTCACAATTACTAAAACTCACGCAGTTGAGAACATGGAATGAGTTTTAGGTGAAAGATAGAGCTGATAAAGCTGTGGGCTATGAGATAACTAAGGTAGTGGTATGTTATTTAAACATGGGAAATTAGCTGATTTTTGTAAACTACTTTTGAAGTCTTGGAAAAATAAAACGGCAGGCTCGGGTCAGTTAACTATTAATTCAAAGTATTCAGAAGTCTTTTAGGGTAACTTTGAAACTACCCTAATCTCTTGCAGCTATAGTGCAATTTGTGCTGCAAATCAGTCCCAGAATTTAAATGTACATGTGGCAGAGTGGCAAGAAAGATTTATTGTGCAGCATCAATAGATCCCCTATGCAAAACTCCAAGTCTTAATGAGAATGGAGAGGAAACTTGTGTTCTGGAATGAGGAAAGCGGTCTAGATGATTTTAAAAATCTTGAAACCACAGTTTCCTTTGAGCACTATTGACACAGAGAAGACCTCTTACACTTGTCAGATGATTACAACCTCACTCATGCAGAGACCTGGCAAAAATGACACTTGAGGCAGATGCTTTCCAACATGCTGCTGTTCTCCTCTGAATCATCTGCTTCGTCTACTCGTTGTTTTTATACCATCAGCAAGAGATGGATAATTCCACCTGTGTTTCAGAGGAAAACAGTAATTACTCCAAAATCATTGCAAGACTTCACCATTATTATACACGGTAACATAATTATAAATTTTGTAAATTATACTTTATACGTATAGGCAAAGACTAAAGGAAGACATATGGGTTGAATCATGAGGTTTATGAACCAAGGTAGGGGTTTAGAATATAAAACTGGATAGAGAAGAATTTATTAATATGGAGCAATTTCTCATGTTTCAGGGATTAACTTCTGGCAAGCATAACTGGAACTTCTGATACACCACTGGAATGGATTATTAATACTAGGGTGCAAAATTGCCTAGAGTTAATGAGGTGGGAATGATATAACTGTCTTGGAGGAGTACTGTGGAAGGGTTTATTAGTTCAGTATTTGTAGTAGATGCCTTTCCACCTAAATAGGAACCCTGGGAGATCCCCCAAGGAGATCACAAAGGCTGTGGGGGAGGTACTGGTACCGCTGTCATTGTCAGTAACCTTTTTGGTGGTTGTCCACTGTAGTGTAGGTGGGATCAAGGGTAGGAAATGCACTATTAACTGGGATCAATATCTTCAGTGAGGATGATAAGGTTTAGGAATAGGCAAGATTTTGTGATGACAATTATATATCAGAGGTGATATAGATAATAGTACTTGTAAAGGTCCTAAGTTATAAATATATAGTAATGAACAATAAATGGATACCCCATTTATAAGCAGCAGCTACATCCGTGAAATAAAAATAATGTGGAGTAGCTATCTCTGTAAAATACTATTACTCTAAATATACACATGTAATTTATATTTCAGAAATATCTGATATAAGAATTTTGAATTAGTCTTATGCATTTAATCTTAATGTAGATGCACAGATTTTAGCTATGCAATTTACTTATTTTACGTGTTTAAAATCTCATTGTTAAATTATGTGAATTGGTCAAGCTTAGGATATTCCACAGTAAAAATAAAAAACCTAAATAACTTAGAGACTAATTTCAGTTAAGAGAGGGGCTATGCTCAAGTAGGTAGACAGGTTGAGTAAGGCTTTATTTTGACACATTATTCCATGATCAGGGGAGCAGCAAAAGAACACAGTGTATGACAGACAGCTTTCTAAATTTCCACCCAAAAGTTATCCTTGAAATGTCTCACATTTCATTGGCCAAAGCATGTCACATGACTGTGCTTGAGGTCAGCAGGGTAGAAATGTACAATCTTTGTCACCAGAGAAAAGGTGACTACCAAAATGATGTTGTGTACAGTCATGCAATCTATTATTTTTATTTTCAAAAGAGTTAAGACCAAAATAAACACACACACACATATACAAACATATATCCTGAATAAAAGTTCTTTTGGTTTGCAAATACCAGATTCTTTTTTTTTTTTTTTTTTTTTGAGACAGATTCTTCCTTTGTCCCCCAGCTGGAGTGCAGTGGCGCGATCTTGGCTCACTGCAACCTCCACCTCCCGAGTTCAAGTGACTCTCCTGCCTCAGCCTCCTGAGTAGCTGAGATTACATACACGTGCCACCACGCCCAGCTAATTTTTATATTTTTAGTAGAGACGGGGTTTCACCATGTTGTCCAGGCTGGTCTTGAACTCCTGACCTCGTGATCCACCCACATCGGCCTCCCAAGGTGCTGGGATTACAGGCTTGAGCCACTATGCCTGGCCCCAAATTTCTTTAAGCAAAAATCAGCCAGAGTTTGAAAGACTGAAACAGGTCTAATTACATAGAAATAAGATATAAAATGAGTAAGCTCTTGCAGGTGCTAAGAGAAGTTTATGTGAAAATTAGATAAAGGGCAAAGGCTCAGCAACTACAAGTATGCAGTCTCTTATTCACACTTCCAAAATACAAAGGGCTCTGACAACCACTTGGTATGAACATTTATACATTTCCTTGCAGAAATAGTAGTGTGCTTGATTAAAGAGTATTGTTTAATACCACCCAAATTCTGGATTCCAAAACGTAGTTTTCCTTCAAAAGTTTTGGGTAAGGTACAGAGAATTTCTGCTATCCTGGGTCAAAATCAGCTTTAGGGTGGTGCTGGAAGAGTAATATGAGAACATGGTAACTGATGCCTTTTTCCTATGGTTTAAACTCAAGAAGAGTGTGTATAACTGAAGCTGCACATTTGTCATGGTAAGGTATTATAACAAACATCTGGTGCTTCAAAACAACTTTGTCTCTTCCTGCAGTTGATAGTATGGAATGGATTCAGCCGGGAATGTTTTGTAATCGCAGGGAGATACTGACAGGAGTACTGATGAGGGATATATTTGTAAAGGTCAACGTAGGCCCAAGATATAATCTAATGAACAGGGAGTTCTCTGCCTCCCTGGTGAAGACTATGAAAATAAATAAGATGATGATGCTTTTTCTGATACTTAAGATGGTAATTTGGAAAGAGGTATTGGGAAGGGAAAGTCTTGGATGGGGTCATGACACATATTCACAATTTATCTTTAACAATGGCTACTCTACCTGAAATAAATGAAAGTAACAAATGTAAAAATTTTTGTTTTAGCTTTTTTTTTTTTTGCCACCATGAAAGAAATGACCTTTTTTCAACTCTGAATAAGAGGTACACAAAGTTATAGATTTAAAAACTACAAGGGAAGCTGAGTGTGATGGCTCACTCCTGTGATCCCAGTACTTTGAGAGGTCAAGGCTTGATCCCAGGAGTTTGAGACCAGCCTGGGCAACATAGCAAGACTTCATCTCTACAAAAAATAAAAAATAAAAAATTAGCTGGGCATGGTGGCATATGCCTGTAGTCCCAACTAATAGGAAGGCTGAGGCAGGAGAATCACTTGACCCTAGGAGTTGCAGGCTGCAGTGAGCTGTGATCATGCCACTGCACTCCAGCCTGGGTGACAGAGCACAACCATGTCTCTAATAAATAAATTAATTAACAAACAAATACATAAATACATATAACTCAGTTTCCAGGCAAAATAGAGACCATGAGCTTAAAAAAACAAGAGATTTAAATATTTCTCTGACTGTGTGTATATAAAAATTATATATAATTACATGTACAAATATACAAATTCATATATAACATATATGAATTATATATTAGAATCAACCCTGATATACATATTTCATATTTTCTAATAAGTATTGATTTTAGTTATAATTACGTTACTTAAGTAATCTGCTAGAATTTATAAATAGCATTGGCAATCAATAGGTTTAAAAAAGCTCAGTGTTTAAAAAAATTATATTAAATGCTCAAAATATCAGTGTTTCCATGTTTGGTTTATATATTTATAAACTTCCAACATCTTGCCTCTCCTATTTCACCTGACATATCTGTCATAATTTGGTTTTCAGTTAGAAATTGACTCCATAAAATAACAGAAAAGACCCAGAAACATTTAGCCCCTACAGAATTCCCACGACCCGTTTTTGTTGCAGATAGTCTGATGACTGAGAGTATGTAACCAAGACTTCACTTTACTTGCTTGAGAGTGACGCTGCTGATAGGTCTGTGTTTGTGTGCAGACATGTGAGGTGTCAGCTCTTTTCCATGTAATAGTTTAAGCAGATTTTACAGAGTCTTGGCTCCCACTGGTCCTCAAATTCCTATTCTTCAGCTGTAGTGGCAGGCAAGCTGTGGGAAGTCTCCAGCACGACGCACTGGACGGCTGTGAAAGGAAAACACCGTGTTTTTAAAATGGAAATCAACCAAGGAGAAAGACTTCAGGGGGTGATAGACTTGTTGATAGTTTAAGACCACCCTATAAGTTTCCCAAACTAATATAATTCCATTAACAGTTGTTCATCAGTAAGTTCTCTAACGGGTTAGTTCAGGACACAAAAATGTGTCTCTGACATGACCCCTGAGGCTATATTTTTGATGTGTTTATTTAAGTAAAGCAAAGTGTGTTCATTTCCTATTGCTACTGTAACAAATTGTCATAAATTTATTAACTTAACAAATTATCTTACTCTTCTGGAGATCTGAAGTCCAAATTATGTCTCATTGATCTAACCTCAAGGTTTGGCATAGCTGACTGTGTAGAGGCTCTAAGGGGAGAATATGCGTCCTCGCCCTTTTTGGCTTCTAGAGGCCACCTGCAACCTTAGCTCATTTAATCATTTCAGTATCTTGCTTCCGTCATTACATCTACTGCTACCTTCTGATCTTCTCTCTCTCAATAAGGGCCTTTAGACTACACCCAGCCCATCAGTTAACACAGAATATCTTCTCATCTCAGGATCTTTAATCCAATTATATCACAGGTTGCAAAGATTAGGATATGGATATCTTTGAGGGGCTATTATCCAGCCTACCACACTAACCAATAATAAAATATGATAGCAGCATTAAAAAAAAAACACAAAAACAAAAGCTATCCTTGTAATCACATTTTTATATTTTTTGTCAGATGGATTTGTGTTTGAATGTAAGTATTCCCACTTACTAGCCATGTGACTAAGGAAATGTAATCAACATATCTGAGTTTCAGAGTGTCTTCTCCCCTCTCAAGAGCTTGCCCTTTCCAATCCCTCCATCTACAGAAATTGCCTTCAAAGTATCAAGAAAACCTTCAACATCTTTAGCTTTCTACAACTTTAGTTATTTAAGTTTATGCATATATTTCTTGTGGAAGTATCAATCCACACAAAATTTTGTAATGCAACTTAGGATGATACAGTGAAGCGGAACATATGAATATATTATGATCCAACAGTCTCAACTCTAGTTTTATATCCTACTACAACTCTTGAAAAATGTGCATCAGGAGAAACGCACACAATTCATAGCAATATTATTCATAATAATAACAAATATTTAAACAGGGTAAGTGACCTTTTACTGTATAACAGACAAATAAATTATGATAAACTTACAAGATGGAATATCGTAAGCACTGAGAATGAATAAACTACTACTACACAAGGCAGCATAGACAAATCTTAGAAAAATTGTATAAATTGAAGAAAAATAAAGTTGTGGAAACTAAAGATGATTATTCTTTATAAATAATAAATGTGTATAAAGATAAACTTTATACAAGTTCAAAAACAAGCAAAACTGAGCACCGTATTGTTAGGCATTCAAAAATATGTGGTAAGCTATTTTACAAAGACAGGAATAATAATCAATTGGGATAATCTATTGGGACAATGTTTTCAGGTGGTATGGAAATATTATCAGGGAGGAACACAGAGTTTCTTTCAACGATATGAGCAATTTGAACAGAATTTTAACACATATGGATTCGGTCTTGCCCGTATCTACTACCAATATCTAGCTCCTTAAATTCAGTTTTTCAGTCATGTTAACCACGTGTAAATGTTTGATAATACATGTGGCTAGTGGTTCCTGCATTGGTGAGAGCTGATTCTAGAAATACATTGCCATTATTGCAGAAAGTTATTTTGGACAGCACTATTATGCTGTTTAACCTAGATCTTCATTAAATATATTTTTCTACATAAAGTATTAAATAAATGTTTCAAAATATAATGTCTTTTAGCTTAGTAATCAATTTATTTGTATCTACATTTAAGAAATACTCTGAATTATAAACATTTTGAGCAAACATAATTGCAGTATTATTTCATTTTTTTAAAAAAAGAACCCCTAAAGATCTTACAAAAGGAAAATCTTAAAGCAATCATGAAGTTACAGCACTTCAAAAAATCTTAAGTTACAAGAAATGAAAAGCCATTTTAATTATTTGAGAAACTTTAGAAATAAATCAGTATACACAATTAAATATTTAGTGTATTCTGAGCTATGCAATACAGAATAAAAAAGTTGGGAAAAACAATAACAATAAAATTTATATTAATAATAAAATAAAATACCATTATGATGCTTTGGATGTGATAGATCCTATTTCAGGGTCTAACTCTATGCAGATTAAATGTGGTAGTCCCCACAATAACCTAAAGTTAAAAGTATAATTTTTCTTTTTGAAATAATGAATGTAAGGCACAGATCAGTTATTTAATTTGCCTAATGTCACACAGTTAGCAAGAATGAGTTGGAATGCAAATCCTGGCCTTCTGGCTGTTAACTTCAAAGGGTTAAAACTGATACTAAGATATACAGTTATTTCATTTTCTTTTTACAAAAGTTTTAGGTGTGTGTGAAGTGGGTGGTGAGGGGACATGTATGCACCATCAATATTCAATGTAGTTTATGTGATCTACACAAGTATTTAGCAAGAAAAATATAATAACATCACAGAACAGTTTGAGCATAGCAAAATAAAGGGGAGGCAATGACTGTGATAGAAAGAAGATGAAATACTTTTAGAATGATAACGTATAACTGGAGACAATAAAGCATAACTTCAGACAAAAAGCAGCCTAGCAGAAATATAAATGATGAGGGATGGTCTTGGCCTCTCAGGCAAACAGTTTGGGCTGACAGAAAGTCCAGGGCATGAGCCGGCATGGTGGCTGACGCCTGTAATCCCAGCACTTTGAAAGGCCATAGCAGGCAGATCATTTGAGCTCAGGATCTTGAGACCAGCCTGCTCAACATGTGGAGACTCCGTCTCCAATAAAAATAGAAAAATTAACTGGATGTGGTGGTGCACACCTGTAGTGCCAGCTACTAAGGAGGCTGAGGCAGGAGAATTGCTTGAACCCGGGTGGCAGAGGTTGCAGTGAGCTGAGATCACACCACTGCACTCCAGCCTGGGTGACAGAGAGAGACTCCTTCTAAAAAAAAAAAAAAAAAGAATTCCAGAGCACACTTTATTTTATTATTTTTTTGCAGATGATTTCTATTTTTTTAACTTTTATTTTAATTTTAGGGATACCTGAGCAGGTTTGTTTGTTACATGAGTAAACTTGTGTCGTTTGTTGTACAGATTATTTTATCATCCAGGTATTGAGCCTAGTATTTTTCCTTCTCCTTTCCCTCTTCCCAACCTCCATCCCCCAATAGGCCTCAGTGTGTGTTGTTCCCTGTATGTGCCCATGTATTCTCAACATCTAGCTTCTACTTATAAGTGAGAATATACACTATATGGTTTTCTGTCCCTGAGTTAGTCTGCTAAGGATAACAGCCTCCAGATGTATCCATGTTCCTGCAAAGGACATGATCTTGTTCTTTTTATGGCTGCAGAGTATTCCATGGTGAAAACTGGTACAAGACAAAGATGTCCTCTCTCACTACTCCTAATCCACGTAACATTAGAAGTCCTGGTCAGGGCAATCAGGCAAGAGAAAGAAATAAAGGGAATCCAAATAGGAAGTCAAACTAACCCTGTTTGCAGATGACGTGATCCTATATCTAGAAAACCCCAGAGTCCCAGCCCAGAATCTTCTTAAGCTGATTAAAAACTTCAGCAAAGTCTCAGGATACTAAATAAATGTGCAAAAATCACTAACATTCCAATACACCAACAACAGTCAAGCTGAAAGGCAAATCAGGAACACAATCCCATTCACAACTGCCACAAAAATAATAAAATACCTAGGAATACAGCTACCTAGGGAGGTGAAAGATGTCTACAAGAAAACTACAAAACTCTGTTCAAAGAAATTAGAGATGACACAAACAAATGGAAAAATAATCCATGCTCATGAATAGGAAGAATCAATAATGTAAAAATAGTAATAATGTCCAAATAACATCTCACAAATTCAATGCCATTCCTATTAAACTACCATTGAGATTCCTCACAGAACTAGAAAAAGCTATTTGAAAACTTATATGGAACCAAAAAAGGGCCCAGATAGCCAAGGCAATCCTAAGCTAAAAGGACAACGCTGAAGGCATCATGCTACCTGACTTCAAACAATACTACAGGGCTACAGTAACCAAAACAGCTTGGTACCGGAACAATAACAGAAACATAGACCAATGGAACAGAATAGAGAACACAGAAATAAGGCTGCACATCTACAACTATCTGATCTTTGACAAAGCTGACACAAACAAGTAGTGGGGAAAGGATTCCCTATTCAATAAATGGTGCTGGGATAACTGGCTAGCCATATGCAGAAAATTGAAACTGGACCCCTTCCTTACACCTTATACAAAAATTAACTCAAGATGAATTAAAGACTCAAATATAAAACCCAAAACTATTAAAACCCTGGAAGACAACCTAGGCAATACCATTCAGGATATAGGGACAGGCAAAGATTTCTTGATGAAGACGCCAAAAGCAATTGCAACAAAACAGCAATCGACAAACAGGGTCTAATTAAACTAAAGAGCTTCTGCACAGCAAAATAAACTATCAATAGACCAGACAACCTACAGGATGGGAGAAAATTTTTGCAAACTATGATCTGACAAAGATCTAATATCCAGCATCTGTAAGAACCTTCAGCAAATTTACAGAAAAAAACAAACAATCCCATTAAAAAGTAAGCAAGGGATATGAACAGACACTTTTCAAAAGAAGACATACATATGCTAACAGTTGTATGTAAAAAAGCTTTACATATGCAAATGCAAATCAAAACCACAATCAGATACCATCTCACACCAGTCAGAATGCCTATTACTAAAAAGTAAAAAAATAACAGATGCTGGTAAATTTCCAGAGTAAAAGGAATGCTTATACACTGTTGGTAGGAGAGTAAATTAGTTCTTCCATTGTGGAAGACAGTGTGGCAATTCCTCAAAACCTAAAAGAAAGAAACACCATTTGACCCAGTGATTCCATTACTGGGTATATACCCAAAGGATTATAAATCTTTCTATTATAAAGACACATGCACGTGTATGTTCTTTGCAGCACTATTCACAATAGTTAAAGACATGGAATCAACCTACATTCCCATCTATGACAGACTGGATAAAGAAAATGTGGTCCAAGGCACATTTTAAAGATGCAAACTTCATTAAGTCCTGAAATCAGTGATCATAATGAGATGTTTTATATACGCTATATATTGAACTTTTGTTATGTCTTTCTACCAAACTATTCACAGTAGGATAATTGTAACAAAAAAGAAATTCCAGCAAAAGTTCTTTTTATTGAAATATGAATTTTGGATTAAATAGCCATGATTAGCCACTTCACATAATTTCTCTTACTCTGATCTCCCACATGTTCCTGTTTAACTGACAAGTTAAAATAATTATATTCTTTTTTAAGTTCATTTATGTTACAGAACATGAAAATTTCAATTTGAACATCTAAACCAAAATAAGTTAAGAACAACTTACAGTGTATAATTCACATACAATATTTTACATTTTTCTTTTTTCTTTTATGTGAGGGTGTATATATGTTTTCAATGTTTCTTTTATTTTCTAGTTCTGGAACCCCAAAAAACATTTTTTCACACATTCACAGTTAGTCATCCTAAATTCTCTTTTCTTTTTAAATCTTTATTGAAATATACCACAAAAAGTGAAAAAAGCATAAATGTCAGTTTAATGAAATTCTACAAATAGAGCATGCTACATAACTACAACCCAAATAAAGAACATTTTAGCAAAAAAGAAGGCCTTTTTCAGATACCATTGATATTTCACCATAGATAATAACTATCATAATATTCTTATACCAATATATGAAATTTATAGGAATGGAATCACAGAATATGTACTTTTTTGTGGCTGGCTAATTTTGTTTAATACTCTGGTTGTTATGGTAAATATTTTGTTGCATATAACATTAGTTTGTTTATTCTAATTCCTGTGTAGCATTACATTGTGTAAATGCACCATTTATCCACTCTAATTTGGATGGTTATTTGGAGAATATCTAGTTTTTTACTATTATAAGGAGCAGTGTTATAAAAATTCATGTACATGAAGTTAGAGAGTGTACATATACACTTTTATTAATATAATCTTTGGAGTAAAATTCCAAGTTGATAGGGTACACATATGCTTGGCTTCAACAGATGCTGAAAGAAAAGTATCCAAAGAAGTAATAATGGCTTAAATGTCCATCAGTAGTGGGTGATTGTTGCAACTGCTCTACATTTTGCCAACACTTCATATTACATTGGTTTTTAATTTACATTTTCCCTGTACCCAGTAAAACTGAGCACCTATTCATATGTTTATTGTGCATTATATATCTTTGTATATGTAGTACCTGATTTAGATTTTTGCTTTTTCTTTTTTCAATCGGGTTTTTCATTTTTTTCTGCTTTTTAATTGATACATAATAGTTATACATATTTATGGAGTACATGCCATTTTTGGTACATGCATACAATATGTAATGATCAAATCACAGTAATTGGGAAATCTGTCACCACAAACGTTAATCATTTCTTTGTGCTGAAAACATTACAAATCTTCCTTTCTATCTATTTTGACATATACAATAAATTATTGTTAACTACAATCATCCTAACGTATGATAAAATACTGGAACTTGTTCCTTTTATCTAACTATATATATTTATCCATTAACTAACTTCTCTAACTAGCCCCTCTTCCTTCCCTAATAAATTGTTACTATCATTCTACTCTCTACCTCCCATGATCATTTTGTTTCTTAGTTCCCACATAAGAGTGAGAATGTGTGATACTTATCTTTCTGTGCCTTGCTTACTTCACTTAACATAATGTCCACACATAAGTTCCACACATGTTGCTGCATATGACAGCCTTTTATTCCTTTTATGGCTGAATAGTATTCCATTGTGTACCTGTACCATATTTTCTTAATCCATTTATCCATTGATGGATGCTCAGGTTGATTTCATATCTTGGTTACTGTGAATAGTGCTGCAATAAGCATGGGAATGCAGCCATCTCTTCAATATTCTGATTTCCTTTCTTTTGGATACATTCCAAGCAAAGGGATTGCTAGATCATATATATGGTTGATCTATTTTTAGTATTTTCAGGAACAGTATTTCCTGTTGCTATACCAATTTACATTTGCATCAACAGTGTAGGAGGGTTCCTCTTTCTCTGCAACCTTGCCAGTATCTGCTATTGTCTGTCTTTTTGATAACAGCCACTCTAACCCAGGTGAGATGATATCTCATTGTGGTTTTGATTTGCATTTCCCTGATGACTAATAATGTTGAACATTTTTTCATATACCTTTTGGCCATCTGTATACCTTGTTTTGAGAAATGTCTATTCAGATATTTCGTCCATTTTTGAAAGATTATTTGGGGTATTTTTGTTGAATTGTTTGAGTTTCTTATATATTCTGGTTATTAATCCCTTCTCAAATGGATAGTTCGCAAATTATTTTTTTCCATTCTGTGGGTTATATCTTCACTTTGTTGATTTGTTTTGCTATGCAGAAGGTTTTTAACTTAAAGTAGTTCCATTTGGGTATTTTTGTTTTCTATGATATTTGAAATCTCACTCAAAAAAATCTTTGCTCAGACTAATATTCAGAGTCTTTCCCCAGTGTTTTTCTCTAGTAGTTTTGTAGTTTGAGGGCTTCATTAAAACATTTAATCAAGTTTGATTTGATTTTTATGCATGTTGAGAGATAGGGGCTTAGTATCACTCTTCTGCATTAAGGGTATCCCATTTTCCCAGTAGCATTTACTGAAGAAATTGTCATGTTCTCTTCAATGCCTGTTCTTGGAACCTTGGTCAAAATGAGCTGGCTGAAAGTGCCTGGATTTATTTCTGGGTTATCTAACCTGGTCCGTGTTCTATATGTCTGTTTTTATGTTAGTATCATGCTGTTTGGGTTAATATCACTTTTTAGAATATTTTAAAAGCAGGCCATGTGATGCTTCCAGCTTTGTTCTTTTGTTCAGAATTGCTTTGGTTATTCGAAGTCTCTTTTGGTTCCATACAAATTTTAGAACTTCTTTTTTTCGTTCTTTTTTTTAACTTCTGAGAAGAATGTCCTGTGTATTCTTGATAGGGATTACAGTGGTTCTATAGAACTCTTTTGGAAGTATGGACACTATAACAATGTTAATTCTTTCAATCCATGAACATGGAATATACTTCCATATTTTTTCAGTCAATTTTTCAGTCTCTTTGCTATTGATACATGGTTATTTTATAAATATTTTATGTATATGTTTTGTTCAGCAGGTGTATGTCATACACACACACACATCATCATCATCTTCCACTTTGTGACTTGTCTTTTAACTCTCCTCTTGTTGGTGTTTTGATAAATGTTAAGATCCTATTCTGTAGTCTAAATTATCATTTTTAAATATAAATCCTTGTCTTCTCCAAGTCAATAATTTGTTCTTAAACATTTTCTTCTAAAAGTTTTCTTTCTTTCCTATTCATATTTAGATTTGAAATCCATCTAGAGGTAACTTTTCGTTATACTGCCAGTCTTATTGACAATAAATACTCTCAATTTGTCACTTATTTGAAAATGTTTTCTGCTTCATCTTTGTAAAAGGACATTTTTACTAAGTATACAATTATACATTGGCAATTACATTCTTTTAGTGATTTAATAATGCATTTCATGTTTTCCAGCTGTCATCGTTTTTGATGTAAAATTAGCTCTTCTTCTTGTGTTTGATCCTAGACTACATCGTCTTTATCCTCTGGTTACTTTTAACATTTCACTTTGGTCTTAATCTTCAGTAGTTTATATCCAGCACCAGAATATAACTCAATGTGGCTTTCTTTGAATTTATTTCATGCGGGGTTTGCTGAGCATCCTCAGTCATCTGGTGTTTTTTGTTTGTGTGTTGTAAAAAGTCTCAGACATTATAACTTCAAATATTGCTTTCATTCTAATCTCTTCTAGTCCTGTTACTCCAATTATACTCCAATTACATTTTAAATATGCTTTGATTTCTTCTCATGCACTTATTTTGCTTTCCTTTCTTATCTATTTTTGTGCATTGATTTAGTTATTTTCTATGTATGTTACGTCCAGGTTACTAAATCAATAATTTGTACTTGCAAAAGTATAATGAACTGTGTAATGAACACAAAATGCAGCTACCAGATTCTCTTCTAATGACTTGCTGCCTATTATCAGTACTTTCTGTCTTGACTTAGTTGCAAAAGGCTGCTCCAGTGCAGGTGATCCCTTGGACTGCCTCAGTAGAACTTCTCCACAGAAGGGAACACCTGTACTAGGACAGACTATAATAATGATTGATGCAGATATAATGGCCCATCCATTTTGTCCCAAAATGGGACAGCTCTGATGAAGTCTATTTAATGCTGACTTGTTTTTGGATTTGCCCAGTGTCTTTTCTGTGCCTACATGGCAAATTGATCTTTCACCATTTCTAATCCTATTTCTCCCCCTCTATTCCACCTGTGTGAATTCCTAGTAAATACTGTGCACACACACACACACACACCTACACACACACATACACCTCAATATATCCTTCTTTAGAAACTAGCCTGTGATGAGTGACACTGAGAGAGATCAGAGAAAGAGGATTACAAAATGGCATTTTAGAGCTGGATCACTCACAAATAATATGGCAATGAGGATTATATCCGTTGTAATAGAGGGAATTCAGAAAGCCCTTGGCACAATAAGGTAATCCAATTGTTTAAATCCCAGTGGTATGAATTAGGATGATATATGGGTAGTAGAGAATGCACCAGCTATCTTGATATGTTGGATGTTTGAAAAGTACAGGGGGAGTAACAAAATTATAAAGAAAATGATATTGGAGGGATATTACTAAGCATTACACTCTGGAAAAAAATATGGAAAGCTCTAGGCAATTAACAGATTACTGAAAGCGAGGTGTAAAAACCACAGGGAAATGAGAAAATTTCCCTTGCCTCCCTTGTAGGGCATGTGATGGGGGTGTGGCTCGCTTCTTCAGCGCCACACTGCTCAAATCTCTAGGGGAGCATACAGACTGGCAGGCTGTGGGGCTCCGACTCCATGGCAGTGTCTAAGGGTGAATATTTACAGCTCCTGATGCCCGAGTGGGTATATGTTACAGGGTGCTCCTTTAGTTTAGCCATCCACAGCCAGCTTGTGTTAGTTAGCTCAAATAGAATCCTGCCTTATCACAAGGACAGAGGACTTTCCGTACCCTGGGGTTATGGAACTTGGCGTACCAGAAGAATCAATTAAAACGTGGGATTGGAAATGAGTGCAAGGTTTTATTGAGTGGAAGTAGCTCTCAGCAGATGGGGGAGCCAGAAGGGAGATGGTTTTCCCCTGGAGTCAGGACTTGCAGCCGCCCCAGCCAAATGCCGCATGGCTCTTCTGGTCAATGGCCTGCCAGTGTGCTCTCGACGTCCCCTCGATATCCAGCCACTTGTATCTTCTTCTGCCGGTCCACTTCTCTCGACATCCAGCTGCTTGCTTCTCTGCCTGCTGGGGTCATGGAGTTTTTATAGGCACAGGATGGAGGTGTGGCAGGCCAGGGTGGTCTTGGAAAATGCAACATTTCGGCTTGAAGGGCAGGAGTGCCTGTCTTCACCTAGGTCTGTGGGCACAGGCCTGGGAGTGGAGCCCTAGCCAAGGACCTCGCCTTTCCCTTTCCAGCACTTCCCTGCCACCCTCTAATATCAATAGGGCCTGCCCGATAGGTTAGAAAGAGACTTTCACCTTCTGTAACAGAAGAACATACAGATCTAATGACTAGATCCAGGACTTGATCAAGTGTTAGAATGCCACAGATGGTTTGATATGTAATGAAATTGGTCTTTCTCTTTGCATCAGTGTCAGCTTTAGAAAAAATAGGACCTTGACAGTTGAAATGGGATATCAGGTAAATTCCTCTCGATATTGTCAAATTTCAGTTGATTATCGTCATTCTTCATATTTTCAATTTGCTCTTAGCTCTGACCTAAGGAGTTTTGTCTCACTCTTTCCACTTAGATTAAGTACTCCCAATTTGCTTTGGGACACTGCATAAGCCTCTCATCTGCATGGCAATGTCTGTCATTTTTGGAATATGCTCATGACTCCTCTCTCAGCCACTAAGCCATAACTATGGCAAACTTCCAGCATAACCCAGACAGCATTCTGCCAACTGCTGATCCCGATAAGAGAAGAAAAGGATTATACCTCAAAAGAGCTGAGGACTTGGCCAAAATATATTTTAGGGGACTGGAAAAGTACATGCATGAGTTGATATAGTTTGGTTGTTTGTTCTCTCCTTCCAAATCTTATGTTGAAATGTGATCCCCAGTGTTGAAGGTGGGACCTAGCGGGAGGTGTTGGATCAAAGGGGCAGATCCCTCATGAATAGCTTAGCGCCATCCCCATGGTGATGAGTGATTCTTGCTATTAGTTCATGTAAATCTGGTTGTTTAAAAGAGTCTGCTCTCTCTCGTGCTGCCCCCTTCTCCATGTAATATGCCTCATCACTCTTTGCCTTCGCCAGGAACGGAAGCTTCCTGGGGCCCTACCCAGGAGCAGATGCCAACACCATGCTTTCAGTGCAGCCTGCAGAACTTTGAGCCAAAATATGTCTATTTTCTTTATAATTTACCCAACATCAAGTACTTATTTATAGCAACACAAATGGACTAACACTTAAATAGATTTTTAAAAAAATTGGGAGGTGAAAGGACAAAACCTACATTTGGATGAAGAAGAGTTTATTGATTTGAGAGCACCCAACTGAGGTGCAATATTAGCATCTGGTAAGGACCTCAGGAAATGATACAACTGGCTACTAGGAAGGCTCCTTTTTTTTTTTTTTTTTTTTTTGAGACAGAGTCTTGCTCTATCACCTAGGCTGGAGTACAGTGGCACAATCTCGGCTCACTGCAACCTCCGCCTCCCAGGTTCAAGCCATTCTCCTGCCTCAGCCTCCTGAGTAGCTGGGATTATAAGCACAAGCCACCATGCCTGGCTAATTTTTGTATTTTTTAGTAGAGACGAGGTTTCACCATGTTGGCCATGGCTGGTCTTGAACTGTTGGCCTCAGGTGATTCGCCTGCCTTGGCCTCCCAAAGTGCTGGGATTACAGGCATGATCCACTGCACCCGGCTGGCTCCTAAAACTTGAAAAGAGTGCTGGCCCTTACTGATTAAAGGTGAAATGGTAGAATTTCTGTGGCAGACAATGAAGGAAGAAATTAAAAGTCCCAAGAAAGTGGGCATCTAGGAATAGATATATAATGTATGGCCAGGAGATCCAATAGTAGATTATGTTCCACAGGAAGACTTAGAGGTTAAGCTATATTCAACAAAGCTCTAAGGCATGTGCTGGTAAGAGAAACACCAACATTACTAAAACCGTTAGTAGTCAGTGGTCGTCCTGGTAAGTCAGAGCCAAAGATAGGAGAGGCCATAATAATTTAAGCTTACTGATAACAATAGAAATAAAAGAACCTTAAAACAATAAAGAATACTGGTGATACTTAACTGCCAAGAGCCAAATGAACACAATATTCATGAGTCATAGGGTCAGAATGGTATCCAAGGGAAAAAGACCCACAGAGATGGTTAATATAAACTGATATCACAAAGGCCAGTCAGAAAGGGTATTTCTTAGCTTTTACTACCAGAAAAAATATCAACAACTGATGATCAGAAGACTGAGGAAAATTGTCTCAAACAAAAAGTTGACATCCCTTGCCCAGTTTTCAGATGTGAGCCAGTTTTCAGAAGAGAAGTCCCTAAACTAGAGAAGATACTGGGACTTAGATCAAGTATACCAGACAACTTTTTTTTTTTTTTTTGAGATGGAGTCTTGCTCTGTTGCCCAGGCTGGAGTACAGTGGCGTGATCTTGGCTCACTGCAAGCTCCGTCTCCTGGGTTCATGCCATTCTCCTGCCTCAGCCTCCCGAGTAGCTGGGACTACAGGTGCGCGCCAAAATGCCTGGCTAATTTTTTAGTATTATTAGTAGAGACAGGGTTTCACCATGTTGGCTAGGATGGTCTCAATCTCCTGACCTCGTGATCCGCCCACCTCGGCCTCCCAAAGTGCTGGGATTATAGGCGTGAGCCACTGCGACTGGCCCGACAACTTTTTATCTGATTGTATGCACTGGTCAAAATTGATAGATCTGCATACTTTATAAAGGGCACATTGTACTGTATACTCTATATGTAAATTATATCACAATAAAATTACTTTAAAAAAAAGAAAATTTAGTTCAAATTATGCCCCATCTCTACTATCATTCTTTTTGACATTTTTCATTGGCTACCTATTATTTCTAGCCTACTTAATTGCATTTTCTGGACTCTGCTTTAACTCTCTTAGCTAATCTTGTACCACTTTCTCCATTTTTCTGTGTGTTCCTGTCACCCTGGTTCTTTGTCATTTCTTCAAATTGTCTGTCCTTCACCACAGGGGCTATGTATTTGGTACTTAACTCTTACACATCTATAGTGTATCAACTTAAGTATCACATATTTTAAAGAAGTCTTTTCTAAAATCAAAGATCTAGGTAAGTTTCTTCTAAAAAGTTTCAGTGACTCATACATCTTTCCTACAGAGCACTTACTTCGGTGTATATTTAAATATTCGTAAGTAGGATTGTATGATTGATAATTTTCTCCCCAGTGTAACCTATAAAATTATATACTGTGAAGCCCATTTGCTTTTCTATACCACTTCTCTTCCATTACTTAGGACAATGCCTGACACAGTCCATATTTTGAATAAGTGTATCTCACATTACAGGATAAATGAATAAATAAGTATTTTCAGGACATGGTTTTCTATCTTCCTCTTTAGAAGGTATTAGTCAGCAGTTATTCATATTTTTATCTGCACATGCATGGATATTTTAATGATGAATATCAAATTTACCAGGTATTTATCTATCTTATTATGTTAAACAGTCAGTAAAAGTGATTTTTTAAAATAAATTTATTTATAACAACCATAAATTCCCTTTACAGTATTTCACAAGAATTGCAGGGTCAAATAAAATGTCAAGTTGACATTCAATCTAATTTGAGTTTTAAAGCAATACCCAATATAAACTATAAGTAATTACCATTTAAAATATTCATTAAAGTCACTCACTTTAGATGTAGTTATGACCAACCTAGGTATATCTCTGGGACAGAATTACACGGCTTAGATAAGCCTTAAAAAAACTAGTAAATAGCATTTCCTATACATATTCACTATTATTTGTTTTCAGACCCTTCACTTTGTTTAGTAAATTTTTCATCTTATGTGTTCTTCAGAGCATAAAATCTAGTTGGGGGCAAAGGACCCTCTGAACATTCCATGAAATTTTTTATGCCTATTGTTATCACTATCCTTGCACATCTGGTTGTATTTAAACTGTTACAAATACAATATTCAAATTTTCTCTTCATATGAACCTTTAAAAGTAAGCAAGGCAATGAATGAAAGGCAGAATAGACATAGATTTCCAGTGAACAAATGACTGGTTATCTAAATTTGAGAGCAGCAATCTGGCTTTATCACATTGTTCACAGATAGGAAATCATATATGAGATAAGTGTGATATAAAATTTATGTTCAAAGGGGTGAGAAGGAAAACTTCCTTTCAGAGTTTTAAATTTGGCTATTTTATTTTATTTTTAAAGAGGTATGGTCTCACTATGCTGTCCAGGCTGGCCTCAAAATCCTGGACTCAAGTAATCCTCCCACTCCAGCCTTCCAAGTAGCTGGGATTACCAGTGCATTACACTGCACACAGATAAATCCACTAATTTTATAGTGGCTATCATATAAATCAAAGTGTGTGTGTGTGTGTGTGTGTGTGTCTGCATGTGTGTGTGTTATTTTAAAGCCTTAGTGGGAAAAAATACTATATAAGTGATTATTTCTGTCATTATCCTTAATGTATCTGCTCACTGTCTGATTTTTGATGCTAACAGCATGATAGATCAATAAATTTAGATGTAGACTGAAAAGAAATAGGTATTTAATTAAGATGTTGATTATAAAAACTCCATTGAACAGATGACGATCACCCGAAAGAAACAAGCAGGCATACCCAACAAATGGCAAGCCCACTGATTTAATGTTTGTTTAGAAAGAAAATTAAATTATATGACAAATCATTTCCCAAACACATGCAGATGTCTGGATCAATAGTTAACATATCAAGTGTTTTATTTTTATCATAAACATTATTTAGTACATTTGAAATTGTTGCCTTGAAGTGGTAGACTCAACTGTTTCGGATAAAGTGATGAATTAAAATGAATTGAGATAATTACTTTCATAGGGCAAGATATTGGAGTAATTAAGTTTCCACACTCACATTACCGCCATGCTACATTGCACAATATCCAAATTTGTTTAAGAAGGCCAGCGGACTGATTATGGCAAGCTTTCATCTACACCCTTTTTTAAAGAGAGGTAGATTTTAGCTTCATTATTAAAGGAAACTTCTTTACCTCTGTCTTATCTCTGTATCTCAAATGTGTTACATAGTGGCTAGTAAACTTGTTATAATGACTTGTCAAATTGATCAGTTCATTATTAAAGGAAACTTCTTTACCTCTGTCTTATCTCTGTATCTCAAATGTGTTACATAGTGGCTAGTAAACTTGTTATAATGACTTGTCAAATTGATCAGTTCATTATTAAAGGAAACTTCTTTACCTCTGTCTTATCTCTGTATCTCAAATGTGTTACATAGTGGCTAGTAAACTTGTTATAATGACTTGTCAAATTGATCAGTAAAAATGAATGAGTAATAAGTGACATAACCAAAATTGTGACTGAATGATTGAGAGGCTCGATGACAAAATGAAGAAATGCAAGAGCTGTAATGGAAAATAATACATGGTGAAGAAGAATTATGAAACCTTTCAGCAAATCCACTATTTTAAATCTTTTAGTCAGAAAGAAATATCAAGGAAAAATTATCTCATAGGAATTACTGCAAATCAAGAGGAGGTTGCTATGCTAGATTGTTTATAGAAACTAGTATAGAGGTTCTAGCTATCTAATTGGATAATTAAAGGAAAGAAAAAAAACCTGAAATGGGGAAATTTGGAAACATTTAAGTTACAATGTCTTATTAACGTACCACTATATATTATTCTAATTATCTATTTAACATAGGCACACATATAAAAATATTTGGAGAAAGAAAAACTAATGGTGCTTATATTTAGGAGATGAGATTATGATTATTATTTATCTAATTATACCATTTGTTACTTTCTAAAGTATATAAAATTAAAAATATTTCTTTATAATCATTAAAAGTGTCTATGGTTTACTCAGACAAAAGAAATCAATGGTTGTTACATTTAGAAAAATTATATTTTTTTCTATAATGTGGTCAAAAAGTAGCCATATGCTGTGGGATAAACAAACCTCAGGAATACTTGGTAAGATAATAATCAGAATCTCACAAAATGAAACTGAAAAGTCACATATGATTTTACTATTATTAATGAATTATTAGTGTTGTATTATTTTCCAAACTAAGAACAAAAATATTTTCTAAAATATGTAGACTGTATGGAAAAATAAAGTCAGTATGAACAACATGTCTAGGGATATATCTGCATAGCTCACCAGCAGAACTTAGTATGGGAAGATAAGCTTAGAAATTAGTCTTCTCAGATTGGGTAAAGAAAATGTGGTACACTGTTCAAGGAAATCAGAGAGGACACAAACAAATGGAAAAACATTCCATGCTCATGGATAGGAAGAATCAATATTGTGAAAATGGCCATACTGTCTAAGTAATTTAGAGATTCAATGCTACTTTCATTAAACTACCATTTACAGGCCGGGTGGGGTGACTTACACCTGTAATCCCAGTACTTTGGGAGGCCAAGGTGGGTGGATCATGAGTTCAGGAGATAGAGACCATCCTGGCTAACACAGTGAAACCCCATCTCTACTAAAAATACAAAAAAAGTTAGCCGGGCGTGGTGGCAGGCACCTGTAGTCCCAGCTACTGGGCAGGCTGAGGCAGGAGAATGGTGTGAAATCAGGAGGTGGAGCTTGCAGTGAGCCGAGATCTCACCACTGCACTCCAGCCTGGGCAACAGAGCGAGACTCAGTCTCAAAAAAAAAAAAAAAAAAAAGAAAGAAAAAAGAAAAAACGAGAAAAACTACCCCTTACTTTCTTCACAGAATTAGAAAAAAAAAAAAAAAACTACTTTAAAATTAACATGGAACCAAAAAAGAGCCCAAATAGCCAAGGCAATCCTAAGCAAAAAGAACAAAGCTGGAGGCATCACACTACCCAACTTCAAACTATACTATACGGATACAGTAACAAAAACAGCATGGTACTGGTACAAAAGCAGACAATGGAACAGAATAGAAATCTGAGAAATAAGACATCACATTCACAACCATCTGATTTTGGCAAACATAACAAAAACAAGCAATGGCAAAAGGACTCCCTAATTAATAAATGGTGCTGGAAAAACTGGCTAGCCATATGCAGAAAATTTAAACTGGATCCCTTCCTTACAACATGGAATACTACGCAGCCATATAAAGGATGAGTTCATGTCATTTGCAGGGACATGGATGAGCTGGAAACCATCATTCTCAGCAAACTATCACAAGAACAAAAAAACAAACACCACATGTTCTCACTCATAAGTGGGAGGTGAACAATGAGAACACATGGACACAGGGAGGGGAACATCACACACTGGGTCGTGTTGCAGGGTGGGGAGCTAGGGGAGGGATAACATTAGGAGAAATACCTAATGTAGGTGACGGGTTGATGGGTGCAGTAAACCTTCATGGCACATGTAAACCTATGTAACAAAACTGCACGTTCTGCACATGTACCCTAGAACTTAAAGTATAATAAGAAAAGAAAAAAGAAGTGCTGGAAAACTAAATGTTTTTGGCTTGAATTAGACACATATCCTTTTATGAACAGTAACTACAGTCAAGGAATTGCTAGCTCTGTTTGACCGAACTTAAGTCCTTTGATCTGGGTAACCACATCCCAAACATATAAACTGGCAGGGCAGTAATGGGCAAGTCCCCAGAAGAATTTATTTATTTATGTGATACATTTATTAAGTGCCCTCTATGTTCCAAACAAGTTTTGTGTCGGAAAGATAACTCTGAAAAATAAAAGTGATAAAAAGTGTCTGCATTTATAGAACATATATTCTATTTAAAAAGTGAGTAAATTAGATAAGCAAGTAAACTATGTTGATAGGTGATGAGGATTATGGGGAAAAAATACAAGGACTTGGGATAAAGATTGGTGGAGGGAAAGGGTTGCAAGGTTAAATAGGGTGGCAAGAAAAGCCCTTACTGAGAGGGTGACACTCAAATAAATACTTGAAGAGGTGAAGAGGCTGCCACGTGCATAAGTAGGGACATTTCAGTTCAGTTACCAGAGATAGGGGAAGAAATTCTGGGCAACAAAAGGAATAATTTTCAGCTACAAGCATTTCCTTCTTAAGACTCAGGAATACTCATCCAGGAAGTGATAACCTGCTCAAGTTTATTTAGATTGCTTAACATCGGCTACTGAAGATGGAGATACATAAACTAGAATCACCACAACTTGAACAGAGAGGCTCACTTCCCCTCTAACGTGAAACTCCCTGCATACTATTTACCTAATTCTCAAATTTATGAGGTATTTTGCCTGAACTGCTCCTGGGACGATCACTGTCACAGGATGGGTGCTCTGAAAACAGACACTGAGAAGGTATTTGGGGTGTCAGCTGTTGATTGGGAATCCACATTTGTGGAGGAAGGGGGAAGAAGCAGGACTGCACAAAAGAGAGTGTCAAACTACGATACAGGCCTGAAAATGCCTGTCTCCAAACAATTTAGAAAGGAGATTGGTTTGGAGGCCTAGGTGGGTGAGTCACCAGGTCAGAAGTTCCAGACCAGCCTGGCCAACATGGTGAAACCCCGGCTGTACTAAAAATATTAAAATTAGCTGGGCGTGGTGGTGGGCACCTGTAATCTCACCAACTCAGGAGGCTGAGGCAGGAGAATCACTTCAACCTGGGAGGCGGAGGTTGCAGTGAGTTGAGATCGTGCTATTGCACTCCAGCCTGGGTGACAAGAGCAAGACTCCCTCTCAAAAAAAAAAAAAAAAAAAAAAAAAGAGATTGGAGAAAGAACTGCCTATCAGAGTGTCTTGAACTACGCAGAAATAGCTTGCCTGTTACAGTGCTGTATCACTCAATCACTAGAGGCAGGCTCTCTAAGGACAAGCATCACTCCAGCCAAGGTGGTTCTTTACACCTGAGGATGCACTGAAGAAATTGACAAGAGGAGGCTCTGTGATGAGCACACAGCCTGCAGCTGGGCGTAAAGACCTTCCACAAATGGAGATATGCTTGCCACATCACTGCATGTACCACTGTTTAATCTAATGGACCACATAGATCAATTTCTCCATTTACAATTGGGCAACAGCTCCTTTAAGATCATTGTTGGCATCCCTTATTTTCCTAGATCTTTCTAGTAGAAAGATATTTATACTTTCAGGTCTTTGAAAGGCTTGCTTTATACTTCCATTCTTTATACTTTCAGGTCTTTTATAGGCTTGCTTGCCAGATCTTTATCACAATCCATGAGTTTGTATACATATTAATCCAGGGTCAGTTATTCTTCTAAACAATGCAAAGATCAAGTTACACAGCTTTCAAGCCTCTTTTCATTGAGGGAATAAATGTTCCCTTGTTATTGGCTTTCAAAGCTATACCTAAATGAGGCCATTGTGAAGCTGACATCCATTTTTGGCTTGTATCTACATACTAAATTGAACCAAACATAAACAAACTTTAGGATTTTTTTTTTCCCAGCTGGTCGTATGGGGCCCCATACAGCCATAGGCACAACATGAGGAAAGATTACTGGGGCAAGACTGGTGAGTACATAAGGTTTTGGGTTTCTACTTGTGTTACTTATACATGACCAGTTGTTCTGGTGTGTTTTGATCTGGTGCACTTCCTGAGATATAGAACAATTAGTGATACAACTGGGACAGTCCCAGACAAAGCAATACATTGCAACATAACAAATTATCTCAAAAATAGCAGCATAAAATGAACAAAAGAAAACATTTATTTTCTTACACAGTTTCTGAGAGTCATGAATCAGGAAGTAGATTAGCTGGTTAGTTCTGACTCAGGGTCACACATGAGGTTGCAATAAAGCTGTCATCTGGGGCTACAGTTTCTGGAGACTTGATTAGGGATGAAAGGTCCACTGCAATCTCACTCACCTAGCTGTTGGCAGGAAGCTTCAGTTACTCACCATGTAAGCTTATCTATAGGATTGATCTCAACATAGCACCTAACTTCCCCAGAGACAGTGAGGAGAGAGAAGGAGAATGAAAGAATGTAACAGAAATAAATGCCGCAGTGTCTTTTATAACCCTATCTTGAAAGTGGTATTCCATTACTTCTGCCAGATTTTACTGGTCACATATGCCCAGCCTAAAACAATGCAGGAGGGGATTATGCAAGAGTGGGAATACAAGAGGCAGGATCCCTGGGGATATCTTAAGGTTGCACACTGCTCAAGCACTTTGTTTATACCCTCTGGCTCTTATTATGTTAGAGCCCAGACGTAACTTACAATGTTGAGTGTGTCTCGTGACTTTGTGGGTCCCATAAGGCTCCTTTCATAATGGAGAGTTTTGGATGTGTGGTGTTCCATCATTAGGCATGATGTCTCTATTAGGAGCAAGTAGTATGATAGGAGTATTTTGTTTTTCTCAAAAGACGTTGAATTATCTGCAGTGGCTATGATAGCCTTGATTTATCACCCCAGGGCTCTACATTAGGACTTCCCCATACATTTTGCCTCATAGTCTTCAGGGTCTTTTTTCACCATTGATACCACCATAATTGAAGGGTCTGCCAGATACAATGTTCCAAGAGATAGGGCTTCTTGCATCACAGCCTGGACCTGCTGCTGAGAAAATTCCTGCTCAGGGCTCTATGCACAGCTGCTAGCCCTTTGTAACACCCATTACCTTGACCAGAACATTTCCCCTAGATGTATAGTATACTGTCTCCAGATCTCACAGAGGCCCACCAGGAACTGAAGTTCTGCCACTGTGATAGGAAACATGAAATGCAATAATTTGCCCTATAATTAGAGGAGATGTCCTAGCATGACTTTGACAATTTGTCCACTAAATATTTTATGACTATGACTCCATTTACCATTGTGTTTTGGTGGAAGAATCAGACAATTTGTCACTTTTGTTCACAGGTCTCTAGATTGAAAGAAAACATACTTGGCAACAGCACTTAAAGAAGTATACTTGAAAAGTGACATCTGTACCTGGACCTGATTTATATGAGGAGATTCTAGATTTTGATCTGATGCTATAATGGGAAGGAACTTTTGTTGTCTAAAGGACTGTGGAGAGGTAAATTTTGTATGTAAGGGAGAACATGAATCATCTTTGGTAATCTGAGGGCAGAGTATGGTGTTCATGCTCCAGCATGACCCTCAATGATTCCTCTTTCATGTTTTTCATCTCTTTGTATGGTCCCTTATCACATTAAGTTGGGCAGACCAATGTGACCACTAGGATATTGCAGAAATGATGGAATGTACTTCTATGATTGGGCCGTAAAAGATATTGTGGTTTTCATTTTGCCAACTCTTGGATCTGAGATCTCTTGCCAATAGCCAGAGATAAATTAAAGCCCTCTGCCAATGGCTACCATGAGTGACACATCTTAGCAGCAGAGTTTTAAGCCCCACTCAAGCTTTCAGATGACAGCAGCTCTGGCCAATATCCCAAATGCAACTTTTGATAGACTCTGAGCCAGAACCACCCAGCTAAGCCTCTCCTCAATTCCTAATCCACAGAAACTTGGAAATAATGAATGTCTATTGTTCAAAGCTGCTATGTTTGATGATAATGTGTTAAACAGCAATAGTTTAATAATACTTCCACTTATACCTAGCCTGGAAAGAAAGTCGGTGGACTTTACATTCACATGGACCATCTATAACGTTTGGCCACACATATTATTGGAAAAAGAAAAATCTAGAGCTTAACAAGACTGACTACTTATACATCAATATATATTGATTGAAGACTCTTTCAATAGGTCTGTGAGTTACCTGATCTACTGCCCTTATAGATGCTAATTAAATCAGAGCTAGAAATGAAATCATTTTTTAAGGTAAGTTTTCCCATGAAATAGGATTAGGAAATAAATTTCCTTTTTTTTTTTTTCTCCATAGAATTTCCAGGAACTAGAGTTAAAAACAAGTTGAATTTTGAGTCAGATTTCTTTTTTCTCTCCAGAGAGAGAGATCCAACTCTCAACCAATTTATGGGAAGGATATGGTATGTTTTTGACAATAAAAAAGATTTTCACGATATTCATAATAAAAGCTTTTTATATAAGGCCTTACTAATAATGCCATATGCTACTACGATATTATAAAATTTTGCCCAAAATTCTCAAAAGGAGAGTAGAAGAGAGAAAATTATGCAGATTCCCCCTTAGGGAAGAGAATATTGCTGCAAGCTACAGTTTAGAGTCACAGTCTTGCAATTTCCATGCAGACAGAAATGTAAAGCAAGTTCAAAACTTGCCAAACTCCTTTGAAGATTAATTCTGCCCAAAGTACCTGATAGTTTTCTTTTTATTTCTGACAGAATGGCCCAGACCTTACAAAAAATGACTTATTGCATTTGAAGACAAAATAAATGATACAACCAAAATTCCATTTAAAACATCTTGGGAAGAACTTGAGATTTTTAAATAAGCACATCATCACCAAGCCTAGAAAGCTGACAGGGTACACTCCAATACTTTTCACCCTGATGAAGTCCTATTCTTTACTTTTATAGTCACTCTTATCCTTATTCCCGTTCTTATGCCACCCTCTACCTCTCCCCAGCTATCTCCACACTATCAATCTCACTCACTCTCTCCTAGCAGTTTCTAATCCTTTAACAAACAATTGCTGGCTTTGCATTTCTCTTTCCTCCAAAACTGCTGAGGCCTCAATTTACTCACTGCTAAAAAAAAAAAAAAAAAAAAAAAAAAAAGGACTGTGTATATTTCTAAATGGTAAGTGTTGTTTTTACCTAAATCAATCTGGCCTGGTACATGATAACATAAAAAATCTCAAGGATAGAGCCTAAACTTGCCAACCAAGCAAGTAATTACGCTGATCCCCCTTGGGCACTCAAATTGGATGTCCTGGATCCTCCCAATTCTTAGTCCTTTAGTGCCTGTTTTTCTCCTTCTCTTATTCAGACCTTGTGTCTTCTGTTTAGTTTCTCAATTCATCCAAAACCCTATCCAGGCCATCATCAATCATTCTAATACAAAAAATGCTCCTTCTAACAACCCCACAATATCACCCCTTACCACAAAATCTTCATTCAGCTTAATCTCTCCCACTCTAGCTTCCCACGCCACCCCTAACCCCGCTTGAAGCAGCCTTGAGAAATATCGCCCATTATCTCTCCATAACACTCCCGCAAAATTTTCGCTGCCCCAACACTTCAACACTATTTTATTTTATTTTTCTTATTAATATAAGAAGACAGAAATGTCAGGCCTCTGAGCCCAAGCCTGCACGTATACATCCAGATGGCCTGAAGTAAGTGAAGAATCACAAAACAAGTGAAAATGGCTGTTTCCTGCCTTAACTGATGACATTACCTTGTGAAATTCCTTCTCCTGGCTCAGAAGCTCCCCCAATGACCACCTTATGACCCCCACCCCTGTCCACCAGAGAACAGCCCCTTTGGCTAAAATTTTCCACTACCTACCCAAATCCTATAAAACGGCTCCACCCCTATCTCCCTTCTTTGATTCTTTTCGGGCTCAGTGCGCCTGCACCCAGGTGAAGTAAACAGCCTTGTTGCATTAAAAAAAAAAAAAAAGCACATCATCACCAGCTAGAAAGCATTAGAAACTTATCTGTTGTTTGTTTATGTATGTATAATGAAAAGCTACAAGTTATCCTGTTTCCCTCATTTTCAGTTTGAGTCACACAGCCTGCGAATGCACATTGCTCACATCCCATACATTGCAAACTGATTAGCTAAGCCACCCATGTGGGGCAGCACAGCCATTACTACCTCACATAGAAAGCCTACATCAAGAGTGTAAGAAGGCCATAGTTACACAGAGAGGAGTTTTTTAGGACTAGGTTATTTGTGGGGTGGTGATATGTCGTCTAACACATTTTGAGTATGAGAAGTATAAAACATTAGAGCTGCAGATGGAGCTGTTGGCTTGTTGGAACAGTGCAGAAGGGTGGCTTTGCTCGAAGGAGGCTGTGCTTCCCTTCACTGATGAAAGTGTTGATTTCTTACATATGCTGTGAGTCCCATGAGCCACACTAGGGTCCTTTTAAATTAACTCCATCCGTGAGTAATTTATGCCTCGCATAAGGTAACCTCAGAAACAAGAGGCAAGATGCCTGTTATAGGTCATTATATGCATTTGTGTGTGTGTGTGTGTGTGTGTGTGTGTGTGTATGTGTATGTGTGTATCAGGGGAGAGAGATGTGTGAAGTAACCAGCTAGAAAAGGAGCATGAAACTATTAAGGAGGCTACAAAAAGAGGTACCAAGAAAGGTTCCCTCTAAGGAAAAAATATAATCTCCCAATGACAAAACAGATTGCCATTGAGACCCTGCTATACCTAGAAAATATCTGAGCCAGATTATTTTGAGTAATTAATAAAGACCTTTCCTTAATTTTCATTTCCTCTGCATCAGTTCCAATCCTGGGATGTAAGATACTGCCTAGGAAGGAGGAAGTATAAGTTGAAGATATCTAAGAAGAAGAAATGAGAATCGGTCACAACACCCTTCCCCACTGTAGGCCTCACAGCCTAAATGAATTTTAAACTAGCAAAGGGAAGAAGCCTCAATAAATAAACTTGAGTGTTGAGATTAGTAAACTGGTCTAGACATTTTAATCTTATTTTCTAAGAGTAGGAAAAAAGTCACAAAATTGTCTTTACAACTTAATATCAGGTATGAAAAAGTGCATTGAGTAGATTTGAAAGTATACGAAACAAGTTGGTAAAAATAAACAAGTTGGTAAAAATAAACAAGTTGGTGATTTATTGTTTTGGGTCTTTTTTTGGTTTTTGTCTTTTTCTGATTCTATCTTATAGATTACTCTTATTACACAGAAAATAAAAATTTTAAGCAGTACTAGGTAAATAGTAAGTACTCAAAAATCATAGTTTTTATTATTAGTTATTGCTCCTACTACATATCATGGTGAATATGCAATTTCAACATGTAAAAGCAAACAAAATCTACTTTCTTTTTTGCCAAGGTTGAGGTAGATATTGGCACGAAAATGACCCTGGCAAAATGTCAACAATTTATGCCAAATGAAAATTTTTGTTTAAATGCATTTTTGTGCAGAAGGAAAAGTGACTTTTTTTTTTTTTTTTTTTTTTTTTGGTTTGGATTTGTTTTAGAAAGTGGGAATTAATTTTTTCATAGTGTGAGAAATATGCCATTTATTTTTAAAGTTGTGTTCTGAGATTTTGTTTAAGAGTAAATCCAATGTAATGAAACAGCATACACAAATTATCTGCAGACAGTGAGGAGTCTGGCTGAAGGCCAAAATCCTCTGTGTGACCTTTCAGGCCTGACCATAGGCAATGACTTGCTTTCCTTGGCAGGCCTCACAGGGGAAAATTGCCCTCCACATACCAAACTTGGTGCACACCCAGTGCATTTCAGTGTCTGGAGGAGCTTGAGTCAAGGACTCAGGCCTTCCAAGGCCAGCTATGCGCATAAGAATATTTGCATTCCTAGACCAGGAACCTCCATTTTGAGGCCTCCTTATCAGAAGACCTTGGCTAAGGCACTCTTCTCCACTCATGGTCTCTGCTATTCCTTTGTTAGCCAATCCTCCTTTTTCTTCCTGGGCTCGTTAGGTCCATAAGAATGAAGGAGCCCTTGTTTAGGGCTCCTCAGCATTGAGATCATTCCCCCACCTATGCTGCTTTGTCTTCAGACCCTCTCCTATTGCCATCCTGCAGGAAGAAATGGAACACTGGGAGTTGATGCCTTTCTTTTTGTCTACTTGCTTACATTGTCACAGTAAATGAATAAAGTCTTGATTGTTAGTTTCAGTTTAGCTCATTTTCCTAATTGACCTCCTGGGGCACCTGGCAAGCTCAATAGATACAGCTTTGAAGAGGTTCTCAAAGAGGACTCTTTTCTAACAATATTTAATTAACTTGCTTGGTGATTCCCAACTCATCTAGGAGTTTAGTTGTGCGACTAAAAATAAGAATGGTCTGGATCAAATCTGTCTCAACCATAACGCAGTTTGCTTCTCAAGATTCTTCTGGAAAGAGTCAAGGAAGCCACGGACAAAATGAAGCATGTTAAGCAGCAACAGAAATAATAAAAGCTATGTTTCACCAAGTGTTGAATATGTACAAAGCACAGAACTCTGCACTTTACATTTTGTTTTGTCTTATTCAGGCAACTAAATAACCTATGAGGTAAAGACTATTATATTCCCATCTTAGGTGAGTACAAAAGTAATTACGGTTTTTGCATTGTTGGAATTTGCCATTTGATATTAGGATACTTTCTTAAATAAATGTGGTTATGTTATACATCATTTCAATGGGCATTTCTTGCTTTTTTTTTTTGCTAATGATTTATTACTATGTTTATTTTAGACTATGGAAATGATGTTAGACAAAAATAAAATTCTAGCAATTTTCTAATTTGAGTCCAAAATGGATTGCAAAGCAACAGAGACAACTCGCAACAGCAATACATTTGGCCCAGGAACTGCAAACAAATGGTGCAGTGGTAGTTCAAGAAGTTTTGCAAAGAAGACGAGAGCCTTGAAGATAAGGAGCATAGTGGCTGGCCATCAGAAGCTGACAACAACCAATTGAGAGCAATCATTGAAACTGATCCTCTTACAACTACACGAGAAGTTGCCAAAGAACTCAACGTTGACCATTCTATGGTTGTTTGGCATTTGAAGCAAATTGGAAAGGTGAAAAAGCTCAATAAGTGGGTGCCTCATGAGCTGAGTGAAAATTTAAAAAAATTGTCATTTGAAGTGTTGTTTTCTCTTATTCTAGGCAACAACAATGAACCATTTCTCAATTGGATTGTGACGTGTGATAAAAATTATGACAACTGGTGATGACTAGCTCAGTGGTTGGACCAAGAAGAAGTTCCAAAGCATTTCCCAAGACCAAAATTGCACCAAAAAAAGGTCATGATCACTGTTTGGTGGTCTGCTGCCAGTGTGATCCACCACAGCTTTCTGAATCATGGAGAAACCATTACATCTGAGAAGTATGCTCAGCAAATCGATGAGATGCACCGAAAAGTGGAATGCCTGCAGCCAGCACTGGTCAACACAAAGGGCACGATTCTTCTCCGTAACAATACCCAACCAGATTTCGCACAACTAATGCTTCAAAGCTACGAAGTCTTGTCTCATCCACCTTATTCACCTGACCTCTTGCCTACCAACTACCACTTCTTCAGGCATCTCGACAACTTTTTGTGGGGAAAATGATTCCACAGCCAGCAGGATGCAGAAAATGCTTTCCAAGAGTTTGTCAAATCCCAAAGCACAGATTTTTATGCTATAAAAATAAACAAACTGATTTCTCATTGGCAAAATTGTGTTGATTGTAATGGTTCCTATTTTGATTAATAAAGATGTGTTTGAGCCTGGTTATAATGATTTAAAATTCATGGTCCAAAACCACAAGTACCTTTGTACCAGCCTAATATTTTAAAAAATTGAGGCAAAGAGTGATTAAATAATGTTATAAATATTAGAAAAAGCACCAGTAAGGTGCTGGCTCCAAAGTCTCCTTTCCTAACCATGCTATTACCTCTATGGTTGATGGAGAGAGAACTTTCCTTATTCTTGTGTCCTTAGGAATTTTTTAATGTTATAAGATGTAACTCAGTCAACATATATCATTTGACTTACAATTTAGGGCATAATAAACACTTATTTATACATATCCAAACATCCCTTACAGTTTTTGTTTCCTTAATTATCACCCATTCAATTGTTATTGATCTTATAACCATTTACATACTTTTCTGCTAGTCCTAATGATCAGTTTCGAACTCCCCATGCATTTTTGTTAGGTCTATCATGTTCTCTAGGCAAGTATGTCACTTTTCTTGCTCATTAAGTCAGACAATTTGTTTTCCTGACATCAAGTAATGTTGTATACCCAACAAGATATTAACTATCTTCAAAATCACAGAGTGACATATGTCTATTCCCACATTCTGCTACAGCTACATGCAAATTTTAAAATTCCCCATCTAGTAGATGTGCTACATCACAAATCATCAATCTGTGAAAGACAGCATATTTTCTGCTATATTCCATTATATTTTTTCTCAATAATTTTAAAATAATAATTGTACTATATATACGATTGCAAATATAAGTCATCAGTAACTGCAGAAAGAAGAGGCATCTTTGTTTAATGCATAAAGCCTGGACCTTAGAGTCAGACAGAGAATAGTGTTACTCCTAACTCCAGCCCAGAAGAGCTGAATGATTTGGGGGAAGGTATTTACTTTTCTGAGTCTCTGCTTCTTTACCCTAAAAGGAGAATTTGTCTCAGTTTGTAGCTATTTTGAAAAAAATTCTAGATGATTATCAAAAATGCATGGCTCACTGCTTGGCAGCTAATAATACTAAGGTCAAACCATTTTTGACAGCTAGGCTTGTGTTAAGAGCTTTATGTCTTTTATCTTGTTGCAGGATGGGGTTTCTTCCCCATTTCATTTCCTGAAGATAGGCATATATATATATATAGATAGATAGATATAGATATAGATATAGATATAGATATAGATAGATAGATATAGATAGAGTTTATTTTGAAGAATTTGCTTGAGAGATGACACATAACGTCTTATACATCACTATTATTTTAAAAAATGATAATTAACTGACTGCATGAGCTTGTTCCAGTAATTCAATTCCACTTAACAAATCCTCTGTATTTTTCAACACCTTTCTCAAAAAACCATTTTTTTCTTTCCTTTTGTGTTGTTATTTCCTAACATTGCAATCTAAAAGTAAACTTCTTTACTCTTTTTTTCTTTTCCAAAAGAAACTGATACCATTTGGAAATTTGTCCCCTCCAAATCTCATGTTGACACTTGATTCCCAATTTTGGATGTGGGCCTAGTGAGAGGTGTTTTAGTCATGGAGGCTGGTCCCTCATAAATGGCTTGGTGTCCTCCTCATGTCCTCACATCTTCATGGTAATGAGTGAGTTCACAAGAGAACTGGTTGTGTAAAAGAACATGGCATCTTCCTCTGCCTCTTGTTCCCTTTCTTGCCATATGACATGCCTACTTCCCCTTCACCTGACACCATGGTTAAAAGCCTCCTTAGGTCTTTACCACAAACAATCGCCACACCATGCTTCTTGTATAGCCTGCAGAACTGTGAGCCAAATAACCTCTTTCTCTTATCAACTATTCAGCCTCAAGTATTCCTTTACTCCAATGCAAAACAGACTAACACAGAGATCTAGCATCCTTGAGGAAGGTGACCATTTATTTTCAACTTTTAAATTTTGTGTCACTTACTTATAGCAGAGGCTCACTGAAAATCCAATTGAACAAATACATCTTATTACATTTATTTACATTTTATGCCACACAATTCGTATTATTTGGTTATATCAATCAATAAGACCAACCAATGTATTGTATATTTATTTTATGTGAAAAAATATCATAAAACACTTTGTGTAGTATGAGTTCATTCATATATAGTATATATTTATGTGGGTATATATGTATATATATATGCAAAAATAAAATATGGACAAGCTAAAATATCAAATGTAACAGCATGAATATAAGATTCTGGGTGACTGTGGGTGACTTTTTCTCATAAATATCTATCATACTTTTTTTTAACTACTCACAATTCTATAGTAAAGATAACTATTCGATTCCAGGTTTTTTTTTTTTTTTTAATGGTAATAGTCACCATTTTAATGAAGCACACAAAAAAATTAGACTCACAGAATTTCAATCCCATAAAGTGATAGTTCAGATTATATGTCAGGTTTACAGTACTTTGAATGTTTACCAATAAAACTGTAATTAGTCTCTCATGATTTTATGCTTTTTGGAAAATAAAGGAGAAAGAACTACAAAGAAATAACTTTTGTTATATAAGATATGCATTAGGATAAAAGAGGAAAAGCACACCTGTTATTTGAGAATCACCTCTAGAATGGACACCTTGAGACTGATGCCACTGAATATTAGCTTAAATTACTTAATGCTTTTAAAATTGATTTTTGTAGGTATATAAGACAGATAACTAATAATTTAAAATGTCGACAATAAACCAAAATTAAGCCATTTTAAAAGGAATTCAACAATTAACATATATTTTCTGTTTTCACTATATAAGATAATTTTAAAGAATATATAAGTACATAAAAATACTCAGGGTTTTTATCACACCCTTTCTAGATAATTTAAATTATTAATTTAATGTAGAGAGAAAATATAGTATGTTGGATAAGAACACAAAATCTAATACATATCTATCTAACAATAAATAATATTAAATAAAACATTTGTTTACTTTGTGGCATAGAGCAAGATTTTTTGCTGAATTTATTTATTTTTTAATTTCTTACTTGTTTGCTTTACTAAACAAGTTATTTAATTTCTCTCTAACTCAGCTTCCTCACGGTGAACTGTATATAATGATACTTCATTGGTGACATTAAATGATTAAACATGTTTGAATACGAAAGCAGTTAAAATAGTAAATAGTGGGACCTATGTATCAGCTATCTTTATTATAAATCTATCTCTGTTTACTTAAATCTGGTGTTTAACCTTTTGTTTTTTCTCCATTTTCTCCATTTTGTAATTTTTTATGCTTGCTTCTGCATCTTTATACTAATAACGCCAGAAATGTTCTGCTGTTGTCCCTTTGGCGCTTTACTATTAAAGACTGGTATCAGTGTATGATTCATGCATGTACTACTGAATTGAGGCTTATGATCCACTTTGTTAATCTTATTTAAATCATATCAATTCCTCTGCCCATAAATATTGTTATTTGTAGTTGACGGCTGATCATTTGATCAATATCATCTTTACATTTATTTTCCTGTTATTTGCTGCAAATGAACTATAGCCTTAAAGAAAATAATACCATACAAATTCAAAATTTTCTTGATTATTCCGTTCACTCTTCTTCAACATGATAAAAACACTAAAACATTTTTCTCTCATAAATATTTCTCAGTACTTCTCTCCCTACCATGTGCTATTTATTCTCTTTAACAGCGTATTCTGTGGCATTAAATATGTCTTGGGTGGCGGGATGAAGGCACCATAAATGAATCCATAATACACACAAACATATCCAATCTTAAAGTATACTTTTCTCTGAACACGCAATTCACTGTTCCGTGTTATTTTTCGGAATGCTCTTATTCTTCATACATCCCTTGATGACTCTCTTCCCAACAAACACTTGTTCACTATGTAGAATTGAGCAAGATTTTTTGCTCACTTTATTTTATTTTTAATTTTTGTTTGTTTGTTTGCTTTACTTAGCAAGTTATTTAATTTCTAACTCAGCTTCCTTATTTGTGAACTGGAGGTGATGATATCCAATGGGTGAGATTAAATAATTAAGCAAGTTTGAATATGAAAGCAGTTAAAACTGCAAATAGTGAAACCTATATTACCTGTTTTATGAAAGTGCAGATATTTCAACTACTCCAAGGCAGACTTTTTCTTTCTCTAAGAATTTTAGTTGTCTTTTTTTCCTTGTGTTTAGTTCTTTAGTCCATAACCTTATTTTAACATGTTTTCACAATTACATTTGAAAGTAGATATGTTTTAACAACAATTCAGTTATACCCAAGTGCACATGTTGAATTGTACACGTTTTTATCCTCTCATGGCTCTGTGAATGTCAAAGAATTCTGAAATAATTTCACTAGCTGTTTGGGAAGTTTGTTGGAAAAAAATTGCATGGACAGAGGAGTTTGACTAGACTGGCATTTCTTTCAAAATGGTTTTTGCTTCTTCTAGAGCGTTAGAGCTTACTTGACTTATCTGCAAGCCTGATACTTGTTTGAATGGTGCACAATAGCTCAACATCTACAAGCCTCCTTAAGTCTGCCTCAAAACAGTGCTTGTTCATATCTTCTCCCTCAAGATCCCTCATTTTCAGCTTTTCCCAGTTCACTTCCACCTAAGACATATCTCATAGCCCTGATTTGCTTAGACATTCCTTTATTGTACCAAATAGCCAATATTTGAAGTAAAATACAAACAAATAAAAACTAAGTATTGTCCTTGTTCTTCTCAGCATCACCTATCAAAATGTTAATTTTCCTCAAGGCATAATGGATGACTACGAATGATTGGAAAAGAGTTAAATAGACAAAAAGTAAGAATGAAAAGTTCGGCTGGGCATGGTGGCTCATGCCTGTTAATCTCAGCACTTTGGGAGACCAAGGCAGGTGGATCACGAAGAGATCCAGATGATCCTGGCTAACATGGTGAAACCCCGTCTCTACTAAAAATACAAAAATTAGCTGGATGTGGTGGCGCATGCCTGTAGTCCTAGCTGCTTGGGAGGCTGAGGCAAGAGAATCACTTGAACCTGGGAGCCGGAGGTTGCAGTGAGCCGAGATCGTGCCACTGCCCTCCAGCCTGGCAACAGAGTGAGACTCCATCTCAAATAAATAAATAAATAAATAAACAAACAAACAAATAAATAAAAGTTAAGTGATCAATATTTCAAATTATTACCTGCTATGTAGTTATTTATATATCCATCATCACGCCTAAACTACGATCTGCAGGTCAGAAACTCTATCATGTAGATTCATGTAGCACAACTAGCACAATGCCTGATTGGCTCAGAGAAGACACAGAAATGTACACATTCCCTGAAGAAACTTAATTTACATTTCTTAATTTTATACTTAACTATATAGTCATGATTTTATTTGAACTTTATAACATTTTTAAATATTTAACATATAAAATAGAGTCTAAAGGCATATGTAACAGCTTACCTACATCTTCGTGGCCTTATGTTTCAATGACAAGGGACATTTTCATCAATTACATAACTGAAGCTCAGTGGAAAAGCTGTTGCATCCTGTCCTCTCCTGCTTTTCCAGTCAGCCAAAAGATTTAATTAGTGGAATATTTTGGCAGCTTTTCTTCTCCATGTTTTTTTTTTTTTCTTTGTGCTGTCTAATTTTCTTGTCCTCTTATGTTCAGCTGACAGTGATGGTCATTATGTCCACTGATGCAGAGCTCCCACTTGAGACTCCCTCTGCACCTAATTTGCTCATTTGTCTTTCTCTCTATTTCTGTCTCTCCCTCTCTCTCTCTATGTAGAAAAACAATGACTATGGCCAATCAAAAACATCAGAAGCTAGACTACCCAAATAGTAGTTAGAAAATTTCCAGGAGAAAAATATTGTGCTTAAGTGTTTACATTTCATTAAAAAAGGGGACTTAATAACTAGGGGAAATTAACATGTATGAATATAACAATAATTTTAAATAAATGAGAGAAACAATGAAATTATAAAATGCACTATCACTTTAATTTCTTACTTTTAATTTATTACATAAAAATTAAATAAATATTTTATATTATTTTTTGTTTTTCTTATAATCAATTTGATTAAGGTAAATATACAGATAATAATTTATTACATACATTTTAGGTGAAATGTTTGACAAATGTATACACTCATTTAACAATCACCTCAGTCAAGATAAAAAACAGTTTCCTTATGCCATCTTACCCAACCCTCTTCCCCTGGGAACCATTAATCTTATGTCAATCACTATAGATTAGTTATGCCTGTTTTAGGTATTCATATAAATGGAACCATGCAGTATGTACTCCTTTGTGACTGTCTCCTTTCAGTCAGCATAATGTATGTGAGATTCATTCATGTTGTTGTGCGTGTAAGTAGTTTATTTTGTCTTATCTCTGAACAATATTCCTTCAGATGAACTTGGAAAATTTATGTATTCACCTGTATTTGTTCATGTATTTACCTGTTGATAAAATTTGAGTGATAGTTTTAGGACATTAAAAATTTAAATTGTTATATATATTCAGGTACAGGAATTTTGTGGACAAATGTTTGTCTTTTAGGTAGATATCTGGCAGTGAAATGGCTGAGATATATGATAACGCCATGGTTCATTCTGTAATAAACTTCCCAACTGGTTCCTCAAGTAGTTGTACCATTTTTACACTCCAATCAGCAATGTAGGACAGATCAAATTGCTCCATGTTCTTTCCAACACTTTTAAATTTTAGTCATTTTAATAAGTGTGAAATGAGGATTGCAGTGGGGTTTAGTTTTATTTTCCTAACATCTAATGATGCTGAACATATTTTCATCTTATTGGCCATTGATTTTTCTTTTTTTTTTTCTTTTCTGAGATGGAGTCTCACTCTGTCATCCAGGCTGGAGTACAGTGGCGTGATCTCGGCTCACTGCAAGCTCCGCCTCCCTGGTTCATGTCATTCTTCTGCCTCAGCCTCCCAGGTAGCTAGGACTACAGGCGCCCACCACCATACCCGGCTAATTATTTGTATTTTTAGTAGAGATGGGGTTTCACCATGTTAGCCAGGATGGTCTCTATCTCGTGACCTCGTGATCCGCCCACCTCGGCCTCCCAGAGTCCTGGGATTACAGGCGTGAGCCACTGTGCCCGGCCGATTTGTCTTCTTTAGTGTAGTTTCTGTGTAAGTTATCTACCCAGTGTTTATTGGATTGTTTGTGTTTTATTAATAATCTGTAGGAGTTCATTATGTATTTTAGACACATGTGCTTTGTCTGCAAATTGAATTTTGAATATTTACTCATTCGTAGTTTGCATTTATATTTCTTCATTATTATTTCTCGAAGAAGATACTTTTTTATTTTTATGATGTTTAATTCATTACTTTTAAAAATAGGTACTTTTTGCGCTAAGAATCACTTGCCTATCCCACTTTTGCAAATGTTTTCTCTTCTGTTTCCTTCTGGAAATATTTTAGATTTCACTTTGACGTTTATGTCTATTATCAATTTAGAGTTAATTTTTTAGTATGGTGCGAGATTAGGATAGATTTTTTATTATTATTTTTATGGATATGCAATTCTTTCATCACCATTTTCTAAAAAGTATATCATTTCCTTTGAATTGCCTTTAGGTTTTTTTTTTTTTGGAAATCAATTGGCAGTAAATGTGTGACTCTAGCTCAAACTGCACTATTCTCTTTCATTCATCCTCAACTTCTTTCACCATCACATTACTGTCTGGATGTCTGTAGTTCGATAGTCTTGAAATTAGGTTGTGCAAGTTCTTCAACTTTCTTCATTTAAAGTTCACTTTAGCTATTCTAGGTCCATTTAATTTTCATATGAATCTTGGTATTAACTTATCAATTTCTCTGAAAATAGTATTTTGTCACTGAATTGGCTTTATAGATCAATTTGTGGAGAATTGACATCTTAACACAAATTGAATTTTCCAACGCATGAGCATGATAGAAAAATTTTCAATACCTCTTCCTTAATGTGATATTATCTGACAATTTTACCAGATGTTCCTTATGCAACTGAGAAGGTTATCTTCTGTTCTAATTTTCTTAGTGATTTTATCATGAATGTTGAATTGATGTTGAATTTTATCATAGATGTGTTGAATTTTGTTGTAGCCATTAAGATAATAATTTTTTTCATTTTGTTAAAATGCTGAAACACATTGATTAATATTCAAATGCCTAACCATTTATTCCTGAAAAAAACCCACTAGATCATAATAACAATTTTATTTAATAAACTTTTGTTGATGATTTTTGCTTTCATGTTCTTTAGGTATATAGATCTCTATTCAATTTTTATATACGTATCAAGCTTTAGTATCAGAATTATTTTGACCTCACAATGAGTTACAGATTATTCCCTCCTCAGTTTTATGAAAAAATTTGGATATCCATTTCATAAAATTTCCCCCAGATTTTTCTTTTAATATTCACAAATGAAAATATCTGTGCCATATTTTTCTTGTGTGGAGGTTTTATTTTTATTCTTTAAATAAATTTCGGTTTTCAACATAGAAATACTCATATTTAAAATGTGTCCTTAAATTATATTTCCCAAATTTTGTTTTTTTAACTGTGTCTTTTTCAACTATGTTGCACATATTTTCATAAATTGTTCATAATAATATTTTTTAAATTTCTATAACATCTGTACAAATAACTGTTATTCAATTCCTGATGTTGGTAATATGTGATTTGCTCCTTTTATCTTGGTTATAATCTACAGATATTTATCAATTTTGTCAATTTATTCATTAAGAAACTTCGCTTTATAAAATTGCCCTTAATTTGTGTTTTCTATTTTACTGATTTCTGTACCTCTCACTATTATATATCACAAAAGCCAATCTAGTTGATAATGTTTTTCTCTTTATTTGTCATTTTTTAAAATTTTCTATATTTTGAGGTTCATATATTAGCTATAAAAAATTTAGGATAATTGTGTCTTCCTGATGAATTGGTTTATTAACTTTATAAGACATTACTCTCTGTCACTCCAAGTCTACCTTTTATTATTTTACTACAGTTACACAAACTTCCATGTGACTTTTATTTGTACTTCATATATCTTTTCACTTTTTCCTTCATTCTACTTTTGCTTTTATATTTTGAAAGGCACCTGAGAGTCCAGGCACAGTGGCCCACGTGATCCCAGCACTTTGGGAGACTGAGGTGGGGTGGATCACTTAGGGTCAGGAGTTGGTCAGCTTGGTAGAAACCCATCTGAATTAAAAATACAAAAACTAATCGTGTGTGGTGGTGTGTGCCTGTAATCCCACCTACTCAGGAGGCTGAGGCACAAGAACTGTTTGAATCTGGGAGGCAGAGGCTGCAGTGAGCTGAGATTGCACCACTGCACTCCAGAGTGACAGAGCAAGATTCTGTCTCAAAAAATAAAAATAATAAAATAAAATAAAAGAATAAAATAAAATGCACCAGACAAAGACTTCCTCCTTGATCAAACATTAGTCATGCTCCTCTGGGTCTTCTTTTCAATGAGATCCTGACTTGGGCTGGCTTCTCTGCCTTTGGACTGCCACCATACCCCTTGCCTGGTGAGCCCAGTTTTAGAAAACAATCTTGCTAAGTCAGTGTGGCCAGAATCTTCCCACTCTTGATATCTGATTAAATTTGTTGTCTCTACCCTAATGTCTAATTCTTTGGCTTGCCTTTAGCAAGAGTCCTGTTAAGCCAGTTTAGCAAGAATCCCCTTACCCTTGCTATTTCTTAGTAATTTTCCATCAACTGACCCTTTCACTCTGCTCTTTGGCCATCCAAAGGGTGACCAACTTTTGATTTTTTCAACTTTAAGTTAATGTGAAAGCAATACGCATCCAGTAAAAATCATGCTTTGAATAGCCAATCTATTCTGTTTTTCACTTTCAGCCCATTATTCAGTAAAGTCTATAAAACATTCAACACTTTACTATAAAATGGGCTGTGTTAAATGCTTTTACCCTACTGTAGGCTAATGTCAGTGTTCTGAGCACATTTAAGGTAGATTAGGCTAAGCTGTGATATTTGATAGGTTAGGTATATTAAATGCTTTTTTGACTTACAATAATTTCAACTTATATTGGGTTTTAAAGGATGTAACCCTATCGTAAGTTAAGGAGCATTTCTAAATTCCTAGCTGTCTTTGCTGTATTCAGAGTTGACCTCAGTTCTATACTCAAGTCTCTCTTCCTTACTACTTTAGCTCAAATAAAATCTGTCATGTCATTTTTAAAAAGTGTCTGGTGTAAAACTATTCTTTTACACACCTTTTGAAGAAAGTTTTTAGTAGGGTCTTGCTTTGATGTCTAATCTGATACTCTTGGTCTTTTAACTGAAGAATTTAGTCCGTTTGTAATGTAATTATTGGTATAATTACATCTTTCTATGGTTTTTTCCATTTGTCTGTTCTGCTTTTGTTTCACAGTGCAATTTGCCTTCTGTTTTTATATTTTATTTTCTTTCACATTCAGAGAGTACATATGCATGTACATTTGTTACACGCATATATTGCATTTTGCTGGGGTTGGGACTTCTAGTGTACTCATCACCCAAATAGTGAACATTGTATCCAACAGATAATTTTTCACTCTTTATCCTCTCCCCTCTCCCTGCTTTTGAAGATTCCAAATGTCTATTATTTCCCTCTGTATGTTCATGTGTACCCACTGTTTAGCTCCCACTTATAAGTGAGAACATGTGGCATTTGATTTTCTGTTATGAGTTATTTCACATAGAATAGTGACCTCCAGCTCCATTCATTTTGCTTCAAAAGACATGTTTTTATTTTTATTTTTTATGGGTGCTTAGATTCCATTGTGTATGCATACCAGATTTTCTTTATTCAGTCAACTGTTGATAGACATGTAGGTTGATTCCATGCCTTTGCCATTGTGAACAGTGCCATGATAAGCATACAAAATGAAGGTGTATTTCACCTTCTGGTTATTCTGACTGGTACACGAGGATATTTTATTCTGGTTTTAATTTGCATTTCTCTGAAGATTAGTGATGTTGAGCACTTTTTAAAAATATGTTTGTTGGCAGCTTGTATGTCTTCTTTAGAGAAATGAATGTTTATGTCCTTTGCCCACTCTTTACTGGGTTACTTGTGTTTTTCTTGTTGAGTTGTTTGAGTTCTTCATAGATTCTGGATATTAGACCTTCGTCAAGAGCATAATTTGCCAATGTTTTTTCCTGTTGTGTAAGTTATCTGTTTATTCTGTTGATTATTTCTTTTGCTGTGAAGCTTTTCAGTTTAATTAAGTTCCATTTGTCTATTTTTCTTTTTGTTGCATTTACTTTTGAGGTCTTAGCCATAAATTCTTTCCCTAGGCCAGTGTCCAGAAGAGTTTTAACCAGGTTTTCTTCCAGGATTTTAATAGTTTCAGGTGTTATATTTAAGTCTTTAATTCATCTTGAGGTAATTTTTGTACAGGGTGGCATATAGGGGTCCAGCTTTATTCTCTTGCATATGAATAGTCAGTCTTCAGTATTTCATTGTATTTTCTATATTGGATTCTCCATTGGCTTTTTTATATCTGTCATCTATCCATTTTTTCTGGTTACTCTGGGTATTACATTATGCATTCTTTACATACTAAAATTAACTTAGAATTAATATGTGCTATTTTATTCCACTTCCCACTTCACTTAAGAAATCACACTCCTTATTTTCCAAATTATATTATGTGCTTTATATTTGTAGCCCTATAAGACTATAATCTCATTTATCTTCACACTCTTTTTCTTATATAGTCATATATTTCATTTGCACTTATGTTTTAAGCCTCAATTTATAATGCTATTATTTTTCCTTTATAATTTAATTATCATTTCAAGAAAGCACACAGAGAAACACAAACTTTTTGTCGGTCTTATAAACACTTACATGCCATTCCTGATGTTTTTCTTTCCTTCCTTAGATCCATTTCATTTTGTATTATATCTTCAGAATTTATCTTAGTGAACTTCTCCTGGTTACAAATTCACATATCTGATGTCTTTATTTGAAACTCATTTTTACAGAATATTCTTACTGGGTATAAAATTTTGCATTGACTTTTTCTAATCTCTTTACAAATTTTTGTTGTTGTTGTTGTACTCTTTTTATTCTCGCTTTAGTGATTTTCTCTTTATTATTAGTTTTAAGCAGTTTAACAAATATATACCTATTTCTGGTATTCTTATTTGTGGTATTCTTTTCATTTATTTCTCTCTGGGGTAAGTTGAGCTTCTTGAATGGCTAGATATTCTTATATAGGTGAGGAATTCTTACTATTTGTAAATGGGACATCAGATTTCATTATGCCACAATTATTTGGTAAGGTCAAAATGTTCTGTTCTTGCTTTCTAAAACTAATTATCTAAAGCATAACTATGACTATCACAATAAATATTAACACTTTAAAAAGCGATGATTTGATAATAGTCTACATTTCAAAGTAATTTTAATATAAAATTGTTTAAGCTAAAGAAATATGAATGATCTTCAGAAATGGGTTATGATTCGTCCCTCCTATATGCTCTAATAGCATCATGTATTAAACAGGTCATACCACTTATGCGAAAATACATTTTTTGCAGTTGTCTCTCCATCCAATTCTACCTGAAAATAGTGGTGTTCAGGAATTGTCATTGTTCTTATTATATTTTTAGAATACAGAATCAAAGGATACATTAGGCATTCAATAACAGGTTGATTAAATAAATATGTAATTGAACAGGATATCATAACCCTCAAACTCATAACTCCATAACCTAAGGGTGTGACACTGTCAATGTGGTAAAATGTACACACACACACACTTATATATATTTCTTGGTATATATATATATATATATATACATACACACACACATATACATATATGTGTAAATGTGTGTGTATGTGTATGTGTGTATATATATATACACATATACATACAAAAAAACAAGACATCGTCCCTATTTCATGAAAGTTTTTTATATTTTACCTTTCTATCAAGGCTGTTATACTTTTCTGTTGCTTGCCAACTTTGCAGTATATTTTGTCTTTATTTTCTAATTTAGCTTTGTGCAGGAGAAATGATTTGGTGCCTGACTATATTTTTCTTCCTATGAAACTAAAAAATAGGTAACATTTTATAATTGTTCTTGAGGACTATTCTTTGGTACTCTGGGAAGGAATTGGTAGCACTGTAAACAGGTAGGTTGTGGAGAGGGATCTCTGTAAATCTTCAAGTTATTAGTAATCTACACCATATTTAAGCAATTCACAAATATCTTATTCTCACATGAAGGAGCTTGGGGCTGCATCTATAAACAGTGTAGCTTAAACACATTCCCAACCATATTGCTGCCCTAAAGTCTTCTTTAACCTCCAACCAATAAATAAATAATTACTAGAGCAGCTTCTGGCAGAAAATGACCCACTTCTTATACGCTCAAATTTCTAAGACACGACAAAACTGCTTTTTCTCTACCCATACCCCAATCATTTTCTGACTCCTTTGGAAGGGATATGGGTCAATTTCAGAATGAAATATGAAAGTCTAACAGTAGCTCAAAATTTTGGCTAAACTGACTTTGTTATGAAAGTACACTAAATTAATATACAACTGAACCATATTAAATAAGTTACTGTTTTTTACTAAAAAGATATGCAATTAGTGATTACTATTAATTTTCTTATTAATTACTTAGTAACTGATTAATATTGATTAATATTAATATTGACTAATATTAACTAATAAGTTACTTTTTTACTAGATGGATATGCAATTAGTGATTAACTTTGTTATGGTTTATTTTGAGTGTTTAATGTATTTTAAAGAATGATTAGTAGAGAAAACCTTTTTTCTAAAAGAATACAGATGCTAGGTCTTTATGGAAAATAGTACAGTGTTGCAGCATTAAATTAAAAAGTGAATTAGCTCAAAGAGAAATTCTCAAATGACAATGTCTGCTTTGTATTTATATATAGATAATGATATTCAGGGAAAAAAACTTCATACATATGAGGAACTAGAAAAATGTTTAAAAATTTCTTACATAAATTATAGAATTACTTCTTCCAAAACCAAAACTGAAATTAAAATTTTAAATAAATGACTAGATCCTAAACATAAACTGTATTTTATTTTCACAAATTTAGGACAGATCACGTCTTAGAAATAAATATGCAGCATTGTGTGGCAGATGGTTTAGGAAAATGGATTAGGCAAATGCCACTCATTTTAGCCATAATTAAATGGCAAAAGTTTTAAAAATCAGGTTAAATAAAATTCTGCAATATAAGTTACATGTAGTTACAAGAAAGATACGGCTAAATAACTTTTTCTTGTACATTTTTGAATATAGCTTACTAATATTTTTCTATTTGCCTAAATAGCCTGAGGTGCATTCTTACAGTTCTTTTTTAAATACCCAAACTAAAATACAATTTTTGGAAAATAAACTTTAAAAAATATAATTTAAAAAAAGACATATTAAAACTATTGCTCTTTCAAATAAAATGCTTTGGAATAGGTCAATTTAATGTGTAGATTTACTTTGCAAAGCTTTTATTTTCCACCCTAAAAGTCACAAGAACTCAGAATAAAGTATGTGGATATTCAGGAAAAAGTAATAATCAGCCCACATCTCACAAAAGAAAGTCATTGTTATTTTTTAATTCTCTTTACTATGTCATCATGGTATATCTCTGACATATTATAAAACTACTTTGTAGTTTTTCATTTATTTATCACTACAAAATGTATTTTATATGATTTATAAATTATTTCAAAACAGTATTTTAATGATAAAATTTATGTTAATGGGACATATTTAGTATGTATAAATACACAGACACATACACACACATATATTTACTTCCATTTTGCAATACTCATTCAGTTTTTGTGAAAGGAAATAATATTGTATTGTTTAGGAAAAAGCTGTAAAATGATAATAGACAAATTAAAACCCTACACTTTGCACAGTGATTGATGGGTAAGGACCTCCTTTTATGCAGAGAATGTGTATCATATAAATTTGAGAGATTTTAAGAAAGGCTCCTGGACACATTATCCAGAACTAACAAGAGTTGAGAATGAGCAGTATGGTATATTGCTCAATTTTGGATACTGGGGCCTTTCATCTCTTGTCTCCCATTATGTGTTCTTTCAGGCTTATAATGTGTTTTTGTTTGTTTGTTTTTTTGGAATTTATTGACTGGATTTAACACAGAGCTTCCCAGATTCCTGAAAATAAATCTTTAAATATGAAGTTATTTATCAGTTATACCTACCTTGTATGTTTTATATCTTATGTTACAGGTCTTGTTGATTCTTTTAATGCTATCTGAATTTTAACATGTAGTTAATAAAAGTAATGATGATGAAAAACAATTTAAGTCCACATAACTCTTTTGACTCTCCATGGCATATTTACATGAAATTTTTATTTTATTCAATGGAAAATGACAAATAGCCTTCATCTTTGTATTTAGTGTGGTGGCCTAGCATGTTGACTGTCACATTGTAAGTTTACAGTAAATGTGTGGGAAAGCATTACTCAGAGGAATACTGTCAGATAGGGAGGACATATGTGGATTATGTTGATTAGACAAAAGAGGAAACAGAGTACAGATATATGTAGTTGATTCTCTTAAGACCACACTATTTGTGAGTGGCAGAGTTCAGACAAAAAGATACTAAAGTTCTATCTTCTAACCTGGGAATGCTTTCAATATAATAGAATCTAGCCTTCTGGTTGATAGAACTTTATGCAACAATAGAATTATAGATAAAATGTATGTTGTTATCCAGCATTTCTACACATTTTTTTAAAGAAAGGGTAATGCTATTTTGGTCCTAGTTCTGCCAGTGTTAATACTGACAGGTTCATTTATAGCAGTAAAGTGAATGTACATTTTAAAATATACTCTGATTTTGTTTCAATCACATATGGTAAGATGACGGATGTAAAAACAAAAGCCTTGAAAAGGAATAGTTTACTAATTTTGGTTCCCAAGAAGAGAGGGCTCAGTTCCCACACAGGGACACATGAGAGAGCACCTAGTTCAGTCAGAAGGCAGAAAAAGCACAGGGAAAGCATGAACCGAAGCCGTTATTGTGGTTCTCACAGGAAGGAATGAGGGAGAGAGCATAGGCATACTGAGTAAATTTAGGATTAGATAATTTGAATAATTTCAGTGGGTTCTGGCTATAAGGTTAGTCTGTAGGGTGATTCAGGGCAGGAGGAATAGTGACTTGGTGTGTAACAGTTTGAAAGAAGAGGTTATTGGGGTATGGACTCCCTAGACTGGCTGGTTTGCAAATCAAAGCCAACTTGTTTGCTGTCTCTAGAAATTAGCTAAGCCTGGGAGGAGCCTGGGACCACAAGACCTCAAGATGTCAAAGCATCATGAAATATAGAAAATGTTTTAAAAATGATTAATTCAATGTATTTATGCAAAATATATTGTCTAGATTTTCACTTATCTAGAAAATTAAGATTATTTTTCTCTTACATAAACTCTTTAGATCTACGGGCACTGAAAAGACACTTGAGCAATGTATTCATTTCCTAGGGCTGACAACACAGAACCATGAACTAGGTGTCTTAAAACAACAGAAATTTATTGTCTCACAGTTTTGGAGGCTAGAAGTTCAAAATTAAGCTGTTGGCAGGTCAAACTCCTTCTGAATCCCATAGTGAAGAATTCTTTCTTGCATCTTCCTATAGCTTCTGGTGGTCTGCTGTTAATTCCTAATTCCTTGGCTGGCATACAGTCTGATCTCCGACTCCCTTGTGTCATAGTGTTCTCCCCTCATGTGTTTCTATGTGTGGCTTCTCTTCTTCTTATAAGGACATCAGTCATGTTGGACAAAGGACCCAACCTATTCCAGTATGTTCTTATGGTAACTAATTACATCTGTAACAATCTTATTTCCAAACGAGATTACATTCTAAGGTATGGGTGGTTATGACATCAACATATCTTTTTGGTGGGCACAATTCAACTCATAAGAGGCATCACTCATTTTTTTCCATTTTGTTGTTATAGAAACATAATTAAATTGCAACTAGAGATATTTTATACTATACAATAGGCCCTTTCTCAGAATAACACTGATAGCCATGTATGATTTATGAATGAACAAAAATTAAGGTTATATCCAATGATAACAATGTTATGGGGTGGACACACAGACTTTATATAAATTACTGTCTTATCCATATTTACTTTATTTTTAAATTTTAATGTAAAGCCAAGTCCTCTAAAACTTCAAAAATCTTATACTTTTCATTACCTACACTCAGTATAAGAGAGGAAATTAGAATAGCTTTAAATAACTAACGTCTATACTTAGTTTGAAAACCATTATTTAGCAATGTGGAGACATTATTGCTTTTCCTAAGACAAGACTTCATGGGAATGGTATACTCAGTCAATCACCACAAATGTATATAAGCTTTTAATCTGATGATAATATCCTTCAAGGAACTAAGACAAATACTAGAGCAAGCTCACCACTATGAAAGAGACAATACAGGGGTGATTTTGCCCTTTTACATGAGTTCAGTAATGAAATGGTATCCCTCTTCACTCTACAGTAATAAGTAAAATGAATGTGAGTTGACTGCAGAAATGAGATCAAGTGATTTGTTCAATATTCCATAATGTGATTCATTAAAATTCCTAATTATCTTATAAGGACTGCTTTTATAATAATTATTCTTTCCTGAAAGTATCCTGCTCCCTTCTGCCAAACTTCCTGTAATTCAACTAGGATATATTTTCTATTAGGTAAATACACAAATCAACATAGGTGAGAGACCTACACATTGATTAATCTCAAGCTTTATTAAAAATGCCATGACTCTTCTCAAGTTCTCAGGAGAACATTGGTTCCCAGCACCAAGATAATTATATATGAGTAAAGAAAGAGTATTGGTCTGAGTCAGAGAACTCAGGATGTAGTTCTGACTCTTTCTCAACCAAGTACCTAGATAACAGCAAATGAATCATGTAACTTTATGGACTTTGATTTCCTTAAGTATCAATTAGGAATATTAGGTCAATAATCTGGAATTTCATATAGTACCTATATTCTATGTTTGTGTGTTCTTTTATTACTATCAAATATAATTTCTGATGTAAGTTGACATGAAATTATAGCCCAAATATAATTTTTTACTTTTGTCAACTCTTAGAGCTATTTTAAGCTAAGCTACTTTCAATAACTCTTGTTTATGTCTTTGGTGAGGTGTGGGATAGGAAAAAAGAGTCAAGAAAGTCCCCTGGCAGAGTCCTGATGTTTGTAAAAATAAACCTCTTTTACTTGGATTTCAAAGGAAATCATCACTACAATAATATCACAGAAGTCTAGAAGTGTTTAAACAGTGCATGAATGAACTTTTTAAATTACCACATTAAAGTAACTCATATTAAAATAAGTTTACATCATAATTAAAGTGATCAAAAATTAAGCTCTGGAGTCGAACAGGCTGGATTGGATCCCCATAGCCACCACTTTTTGATCTTGGGCTATATTAGAAACACTTTTGAATCTCATTAAATATTTTATCTTTTTATAAGTCAGTTTTTTGAGGTAAAATTATCAGACAATAAAATTTATCCTTTTTAGATGCACATTTCTATGAATTTTGACAAATACCTTAGTTCTGTAAATTCCACTTCAATCAAGATAAAGAACACTCTCTTCACCCCACAAATTTTCCCTATGAAATATTCCATTCATTTATAATTCAAAAATTGCAAACTAACCGTATAGTGACAAAGAGCAATTCAGTCATAACCTGTGGATGGGAGGTAATGGTGGGGCAGGGTTGGTTTGCTTAAGGGAATAAAGAAACTTAGATATAATGGGTATGCTTATTATCTTGAATCTGGTGATGGATTCACAAGTGTATTTATATGTCAAAAATTATCAAATTGTATACTTTAAAATATGTGATTTATTAGATATAAATTGTACCTTTAAAAGTGTTTTTTTTAAGACTTAGATAAATGAGTGTGTGGTAATGGATATAGTATATGTGGTGGTTATTTTTATGTGTCAATTTGACTGAACCATGGGATACCCAAATATTTGGTTAAACATTATCTCTAGATGTGTCTGTGAGGGTATATTGAAAAGGGGTTAACTTTTGAATTAGTGAGCTGAATAAAGTAGATGGCCCTCCTCAATGGGGGTAAGCAATGTTCAAGCCATCAAGGGCCTGAACATAACACAAAGGGAGAGGGAGGTTGAATGAGCTCTTTCTGCCCAATTGTTCAGCTGAGACCCAGATCTGACCTCTTCACTCCTGGTTCTCAGGCCTTCAGGCTCAGACTGGAATCTACACCAACAGCTTTCTGGCTGTCATGCCTTCAAACTACACTACTGGCTTCCCTGGTTCTCCAGTTTGCAGACTAGATTGTGGGACATCTCAGTCTCTATAATTGTGTAAACCAACATCTTCTAATAATCTCTTAGTATATAAATATATAAATTCTCCCATTGGTTCTGTTTCTCTGGAGAACTCTGACTGATATACAACGTAAGGCTAGAAATTCAAAACCTGCCTATGTTTCATACAAAGGCCAAAAGGTTAAGAAACTTGTTTCTGAGAGAGGCACCATCACAAGTGGGAAATTCAGCATTGGCTGTCCTCTCTAAGCTGGTGATGATGGTAGGAGGTGTTGTTATAGACTGAGCCCCCTGATAGTTATGAGGATGACAGGATCCAGAAACCAGAGAGGCAAGATGGTGGCAGTTAGCCATCAGAAGAAAGGTAGCTGAGTGAGAGGTAAAAGTGAGTTCTAACTCACAGAGACATATAAAAATGGTTTGTTTGTTTGTTTTTCAACAAAAATGGTATGTCCAGAGGCAGTCAGCAAGGGTGATGCTCAATCTATAAAATCAAAGAAATGCAAGAATGGATAATCAAGGAGATGAGAGCAACTTCCCCCAAATGTCACAATCTATTGCCCAGTTTCCAGACTGAGCTGATTTTCCCAAACAAAACTATCAACTGGAAGTTCCCCAAGACCCTATGATTTTATTGCACGTGTGTACAGTAATGGACTTCAGCCTATGGCCATTTAAGTATACATGAGGGCAAAGAGATAGCACCATTCTATGTATTTCTGTACTGATTACATTGATACATAGGATACAAAGCATATCATGGTCTTCTGTTAGCATTGGGATAGGGGGCGAGTAAATGTAGTCATCTGAAAAGTCTGGCACACTTACATCCAACTGGCTCCATAGACTTACCGACTGGTTATTTCTCCAGTCTAGGAATGTATAATAAGGGATAAAATACTTTGTATTTTATAGAAACCCCATTTTGGCTTATTTACCTGTGAAATACTTGGTATTTCACTGAAACCCCGTTTTGGTTTATTTACCTTTATTTATTTAAAACCACGGCAGTCAAGCAGCCTAAGTGAAAGCCTCTAAAACTAGTTCATTCCTCTGGCTAAGAAAGCTAGTTTAAAAAATAAAATAAAACCATGAGGAAAACTACCAAAATTAGTGCCATCTATAAAAACATGAAGAATGAGGATGCAGCAGTAGTGACTGTCATCTTATTCAATTTAATTTACTAGTCTGGCCCCTTCACAACCAAGATGGAACTGGAAAATGATATTGTACTGCTATAAACATAAAATAATATTTCTTGTAAAACAGACGATCATAGTTTTAGGTATATTGCATTATCTTTCATCTCTATAGGAAGGAAGCTCAGACACAGTTCACATCCACATGTTATAGACAGCAATATTTATTTACAACCTGTCCCGAGACTACATAAACTCTCCCACCTTCATTATAGTTTAAGCTAAAATTACTGGAACCACCTGGATTTTCCACAGAACAGCATATAGACCCTCTGTCTCAATAATATTGTGCCATTTGCACCAAACAAGCAAAAAGCATGGGATATTAACTCTACAAATATTCAAATTTACACTACATTAATGAAGATTTTGATGTAGTCTGGAGCCTGTGAGAAACTCTTCCTCTAAAGTCAAAGATAAATTATTTAATCTTACTGGTCATATCACTAAGAATGATACACAATACCTAGTAGGCTTCTTCAAGGTTTTGAAGTACATTCCACACTTGGAAATATAGCTCCAACTCATTAACTAAGTGACATGAAAGATTCCTACTTGCTGTAGAGATCAGATCAGAAAAGTGCTGTCCAGCAGCTCTATCCTCTGGTGTAATCAATTCTGACTCTTTTATCATAAAACCTGCTGGGTACAATGATACTAGAGCTATAGGAAATTGGAAAAACTGTCAGGTGAATTTTATGGGTAGCACCAAGAGGAAAAGCAAAATGTAGATTCCTAAGATGCCAGAGGAAACTCATGTCATTTGTAGTATAGAAGTATGCATTATTTTTTCAAAATCTTGACATGCCACTGGGCACTAGTAACAATGGAGTCTTGATCATGGCACATAACTTAACCACGAGGCCCAAATTTTCCCTCATGCACTGGCTTCTGTCAGATCCAACAAATCGTAAGTGAAGATAAGACTAGGACAAATAAATTATAAAAATTGAAAATAATGCATCCAAAATTATGGATGAACGGAGCCAGAGGTCATAGGAAACTACACAAGAAGATGACTAAGATATCCGTGTCATCCACCACTTTGGCTATGATTATTTTTTGTGTGAGGCTGCTCCTTAATGCTCACCTGATGGAGGAAAATTCTCAGTTCTGTTCAGAGATGGGTAACATGGTATGTTGAAACAAGCTGAAAGAGGTATTAAAGCCCCACTCGGGACTATCAGCGAGAGAGATAGTTGAGAGAAAATCCTCCCAGTTGGAAGATCTTCGGGAGGAATTTTTGGTCATTCACTTTGTGTGTAAGGGAAATTGTTAAAAGCTATTACTCATGCAAAGCAGTGAATAACTTAGCCAGTTAGGAAACTGTAGGAAAATTAGACTACAAAATTGGAAGGAGGTCTGAGGCGGAGGATTTTGGGTGGACCTATTACAGAGGGAATAAAATGTGTACTGCATGTTAATTTCCACAAGAAAGCATCCAGCATGGAAGAAGCACTAAAAAACCAATTAGAGAAAATAACTCTACCAATTTATGTTATCCAGCTTCCACCACTGGCCACCCATTGCTGGCATAATGAGTTGATGTGGGAATGGTGGCAGAGATGAAGGTCATGCATCATTCCAACAATGTAGGATCACATTCAGCACAACTGATTTAAGTACTATTTTTACTGAGTGTTAGAGAGACAGATATGATCCATGTATCGCCTACACCACCCTTCCCCAACTGCAGCAGTGCTGCATGGCATGGAGACAATCTGTGTGCTTAAGGGAGGGAAAGTGACGTGATTGTGGAATGTTGCATTGGAATGCAGTGCTGCCCTGTCACCATGGAAAGCAATACAGGGCAGAATTCAGCCAGTGCCCATGGAGAGAGCATTTAGACCAGCTGTAGCAGAGCAGAATCATCTATTTCAGAGGCCATAACATGAGTTCCAGCTAGGCCTACCATCATGGAATAAAGCACTTTGAGGTCCTAAATAAATTTGAAAGGTAGTCTAGGCCACAAGGATGGAAAAGTCTGGGCAAGTCCTGGTGGTGTGCTGGCCTTGGAACCAGCAGGCTTGGGGTGCATGTGACCCAGTGAGACACCAACTGGGGCAGCCAAAGGAGTGCTTGTGTCACTCCTCGTCCAACTGCAGGTAGCACAACTTGCAGCTCTGGGAGAGACTCCTTCCTCTTGAGGAAAAGAGAGTGAAACAATAAGAGAATTTTGTTTGTAAATTGGATGCCAGCTCAGCCAGAGAAAAACAAAGCACCAGACTCCTGAAGCCCATATTTCGGGGCCTAGCTCCCAGATTACATCTCTAGATCCACCCTGGGCCACAAGGGAAAGACTCAGTCCTGGAATAATTCATTACCTGCTGACTAAAGAGACCTTGGGCATTGAAAAAACATAAGTGGTAGTCAGGTGGTAGTCACCATGTGCCTTGGAAAAGACCCAGTACCATGCTGGCTTCAGGTGTGACCCAGCAAGTTGTCAGGTGTGATGGCCATGGGAAGAGACTCCTGCTGCTTCAGAAAGGAAGGGGTAAGAGTAACAGGGCTTTGTCTTACAACTTGGGCACAAGCTCAGTCACAGTAAAATAAAGCACCAGGTAGATTCCTAAAGTTCTTGATTCTGGGTCTAGCTCCCAGACAGCAATTCTAGACCCTACTTGGACCAGAATGTAATGCTGCAGGGAAAGAAACAAACTGGTAGGATTTATCAACTGATGACTAAAGAGGACTTGAGCCTACAGTAAACATCAGCAGTAGACAAAAAGTAGTTGCCACAGGCTTTTGGTGAGACCTAGTACTGTGCTGGCTTCAGGTGTAACTGAGCATACTCCCAGTGGTGGAGGCAACAAGACTACTTACATTACCCCTCCCACAACTCCAGGTAGGTCAGTACATACAGACTCCCTGTGCTTGGGGAAAATTAAAGGGAAAGAAAAAGAGTCACTGCTTCATAATCCAGGGAATTCTCCTGGATCTTACGCAAGACCACCAAGGTGGTACTTATATGAGTCTGCAAGAGTCGCAGCATTACTAGGCTTGGGGTGTCCCCTAATGCAGATATGGCTGTGATGACCAAAGACTTAGACTAAAACACTCAATTCCATTTGAATACTTGGAAAGCCTTATTAAGAAGGATGGCTACAAACAAGCCCAGACTACAAATATTAAAATAAATATTGAATTCCTCAATGCCCAGATATAGATGAACATCCACAAGCATTAAGACCATGGAGGAAAACATGACCTCAGCAAATGAACTAAGTAAAACACCAATGACCATTTTAGAGTGCAAGAAAAAAATTACCTCCTTTCAGATAGAGAATTGAAAATAGATATATTGAGGAAGCCCAGTGAAATTCAAGATAACTCATGGAAGGAATTTAGAATACTATCATATAAATTTGGCAAAGGGATTAAAACATTTTTTAGAAAACAATCAGAAATTCTGGACCTACAAAATTCAATTAACGACCTGAAGAATGCATTACAGTCTCTCAACAGCAGAACTGATCAAGCAGAAGAAAGAATTACTGAGCTTGAAGACAGGCTATTTGAAAATATACAACCAGAGAAGGCAAAAGAAAACATAATATGAAAGAGTAAAGCATGCCTACGAGATCTAGAAAATAGCTTCAAAGCGGCAAATCTAAGAGTTATTGGCCTTAAAGAGAAGATAGAGAGAGGGATCAAGGTAGAGAGTTTATTCAGAGAAATAGTAATAGATAATATTGCAAACCTAGAGAAAGATTCCAATATTTAAGTACAAGAAGGTTATAGAACAGCAAGCAGACTTAACCGAATAAGGCTACTTCAGGAAATTTGATACCCAAACTCCAAAAGGTCAAAGATAAATAAAGGATCCTAAAAACAGCAAGAGAAAATTAAAAAATCACATATGAAGGAGCTCCAATATGAAAATTCTCAGTGGAAATCTTAGGAGAGAGTGTCATGCCATATGTAAAGTCTTGAAGGAAAAAAAAACAAAACAAACAAAAAAAACCTTCTATACTAGAATAGTATATCCAGTGAAAAGATCCTTCAATATCCTTCATACATGGAGAAATAAAGACTGTTCCAGACAAACAAAAGCTGGCTGAAGGATTCCCTCAACACCAAACCTGTCCTATAAGGAATACTAAAGAGACTTCTTTAATTAAAAAAAAAAAAAGTCTGTTACTGAGCAACAGGAAATCATCTGAATGCACAAAGCTCACTGGTAATAGTAAGTGCATGAAAAAATACAGAATGTTATAACACAGTAATTGTTTTCTACTCATATCTTAAGTAGAAAGACCAAAAGAAGGAACAATCAAAAATAATAATAATAACAACTTTTTGAGACACACATAATAGAATCAGATACAAATAGAAACAATAGAAAGTTAAAATGCATGAGGAATGAAGTTAAAGTGCAGAGTTTATAATAAGTTTTCTCTTTGCTTGTTTGTTAGTTTGTTTTTGCAATCCGAGTTTATTAGCTTAAAATAATGATTTATACAATGGCTTATCATAATGCCATATGGTAACTGCAAATAAAAAACCTACATCTGCTACACAAAAATAGAAATCAAAACACAGCACCAGAGAAAATCACTTTCACAAAAGGAAGACAGGAAGGAAGAAAGGAAGAGAACACAAAACAAGCAGAAAACAAATAACAATTGTAGTAGTAAGTCCTTACTTATCAACAATGACATTGAATATAAACTGATCAAACTCTCTAATAAAAAGGTATGGAATGGCTGAATCAGTTTTTTCAAAAGATCCAATGATCAGTTACCTATAAGAAACAACACTTCACTGTAAACATGCACATAGGCTAAAAATAAAGGGATGAAAACAGACATTCCATGTCAATGGAAACCAAAAAAAAAAAAAAAAAAAGAAAAAGTAGCCATACTTATATTAGATAAAATAGATTCTAAGACAAAAACCATTAAAAGAGATGAGAAAGTCATTATATAATGTTAAAGGAGTCATTTTAGCAAGAGGATGTAACAATTATAAATATATGTGCATTCAACACTTGAGCACCCAAATATATAAACCAAATATTACTAGAGCTAAAGAGACAGATAGACCCCAATACAATAATAGTTGGAGAGCTGAACACCCAACTTTCAACATTGGACAGAACTTCCAGACAAAAAATTAGCAAAGAAACATGAGACTTAATTGGCACTATAGATCAAATTGACCTAATAAATATTTACAGGACATTTCATCCAATGGCTACAGAATACACATTCTTCTCCTCAGCACATGGATCATTCTTAAGGATAGACCCTATATTATGTTAGGCTACAAAATGAGTCTTAAAAATTCAAAAAATAATGAAATTAGATCAAGTGTGTTCTCCAGCCACAATGGAATAAAACTAGAAATCAATAGCAAGAGGAATTTTGAAAAATATACAAACACATAGAAATTAAACAATATGCTCCTGAATGCCCAGTGGGTCAATGAAGACACTAAAAAGGAAATAAAAAATTGTATTTAAACAATTTAAAATGTAAACACAACATTACAAAACCTATGGGATACAGTAAAAGCACTACTAATAGGAAAATTTATAGAAATAAGCATATAACAGGTGCTGGAGAGGATGTGGAGAAATAGGAACACTTTTACACTGTTGGTGGGACTGTAAACTAGTTCAACCATTGTGGAAGTCAGTGTGGCAATTCCTCAGGGATCTAGAACTAGAAATACCATTTGACCCAGCCATCCCATTACTGGGCATATACCCAAAGGACTATAAATCATGCTGCTATAAAGACACATGCACACGTATGTTTATTGCGGCACTATTCACAATAGCAAAGACTTGGAACCAAGCCAAATGTCCAACAATGATAGACTGGATTAAGAAAATGTGGCACATATACACAATGGAATACTATGCAGCCATAAAAAATGATGAGTTCATGTCCTTTGTAGGGACATGGATGAAATTGGAAATCATCATTCTCAGTAAACTATCGCAAGGACAAAAAACCAAACAGCGCATGTTCTCACTCATAGATGGGAATTGAACAATGAGAACACATGGACACAGGAAGGGGAACATCACACTCTGGGGACTGTTGTGGGGTGGAGGGGAGGGGGGAGGGATATCATTGGGAGATATACCTAATGCTAAATGACAAGTTAATGGGTGCAGCACACCAGCATGGCACATGTATACATATGTAACCAACCTGCACATTGTGCACATGTACCCTAAAACTTAAAGTATAATAATAATAATAATAAAAAGCTCATTAAGAGAAAAAAAAAGAAAGAAGCGTACAGATTAAAAAAGTGGTAGAACTTCAAATAAGCAACCTAATGATGAATCATAAGGAAGTGGGAGAGCAAGAGCAAACCAAGAGCAAATCAAACACAAAATTAGTACAACAAAGTAAATGATAAACATCAGAGCAGAAATAAATAAAATTGAAAGAAAAGATCAACAAAATGAAAAATTGTTCTTTGAAAAGGTAAACGAAATTGATAAACTTTTAGCCAGACTAATAATAAAGAGAAGGCAAATAAATAAATTAGAGATGTAAAAAGGACACATTACAACTATAATTATGTAACAAAAATTTAAAGGAACATTAGAGGATACCGTGAGCAATTATATACCAGTAACTTGGAAAACCTAGAAGAAATGGATGAATTCCTAGACACATACAAGTAAGATTGAACCATGATTGAACCATGAGTGAACCATGACAGAACCCAAACACTGAGGAGACCAACATCAAGGAATGAGATCAACGCCATAATAAAAAGTCTCTCAGCAAGGAAATGGCCAGGACTCGATGGTTTTACTGCTGAACTTAACAAACATTTAAAAAACTAATACCAATCCTACCCAAACTATTCAAAAAAATAGAGAGTGGAATACTTCCAAACTCATTCTATAAGATCAGTATTATGCCGATACCAAAACCAAAGATATCAAACAATAACAACAACAACAAAAACTTCAAGCCAATATATTTGATGCACTGATGCAAAAATGCACAATAAAATATTAACAAACAGTTCAACAACGCATTAAAAAGACCATTCATCATAAACAAGTGGGATTTATCTCAGAGATGCTAAGAAGGTCAAACATACACCAATCAATGAATGTGATATATCTCATCAACACAATGAATGACAAAAAACATGATGATTTCAACTGATGCTGAAAATGCATTTGATAAAATTCAACATCCGCTTATGATAAAAATCCTCAAAAAACTAAGTATGGAAGAAACATACTTCAACACAATAAAAGTCATCTACAATACAACCACAGCTAGTATCATACTATATGGAGAAAACTGTAAGCCTTTCCTCGAATATCTGGAAAAAGACAAGGATGCCCACTTTCACCACTGTTATTCAACCTAGTATTGAAAGTCCTACAGAGAGCAAGTCAGACAAGAGAAAGAAATAGAAGACATCCAAACTGAAAATGAAGAAGTCAAATCATCCTTGTTTTCAGATGATATGATTTTGTATTTGGAAAAAACTAAAGAACCCACCAAAAAACTGTTAGAACTGAGAAGTTAAATAAAGTTCCAGGATACAAAATTAACATACAAAAGTCAGTAGCATTGTTATATGCCAACAGCAAACAATCTGAAAATGAAATCAAGAAGGCAACCCAATTATAATAACTGCAAATAAAATTAAATACCTAGAGATAAACTTAACCAAAAAAGTGAAAGATCTATACAATAAAAACTATAAAATATTGATACAAGAAACGAAGAGGATGTCAAAAATGTTAAGATATTCCAAGTTCATAGATTTTGGAGGAATTAATATTGTTAAAATCTCCATACTACCTACAGCAATATACAGATTCAATGCAATACCTTTCCAATTACCAATGATATCCTTCATAGAAATAAAAAATAATAATCCAAAAATTTATATGGAACCACACACACACACACAAAAAAAAACAGAATAGCCAAAGCTTTCCTAAACAAAAAGAACAAAAGTGGAGGAATCACATTACCTGACTTGTAAATGTACTACAAAACTATAGTAACTAAAACAGTCCAGTACTAGCATAAAAACAGACATATAGACCAGTGGAATAGAATAGAGAACCCAGAAATAAATCAACACATTTACAGTGAACTAATTTTTGACAAAGGTGCCAAGAATGCATATTAGAAAAAAGGTAATCTCTTCAATAAATAGTGCAAGGAAAATTGGATATCCATATCCAGAAGAATGACATTAGAGCACTGTCTCTCACCATATACAAAAATAAAATTAAAATGGTTTAAAGGCTTAAATCTAACACCTCATACTACGAAACTATTAAAAGAAAACCTTGGCAGGACATTGGTCTGGGCAAATATTTCTTGAATAAAACCTCAAAAGTATAGTCAACCAAACAAAAATGGACAAATGGGATCATATCAAGTTAAAAAGCTTCTGTATAATAAAAGAAACAATCAACAAAGTGAAGAGATGACCCATAGAATAGGAGAAAATATTTGCAAACTACTTATCTGACAAGAGATTAATAACTAGAATATATAAGGAGCTCAAACAACTCTATAAGAAAAAAAATCTAATAATCCTATTTCTAAATGGGCAAAATATCTGAATAGTCTTTTCTCAGAAGAAGACATACATATGACAAACAGGTGTATGAAAATGTGCCTAACACAACTGATTATCAGAGAAATGTAAATCTAAATGACAATGAGGTATCATCTCACCCCAGTTAAAATAGCTTAAAACCGAAGACAGACAATAACAAATACTGGAGAAGGTGTGGAGAAAAGGCAGCCCTCACACTGTTGGTGGGAGTGTACATTAGTACAGCTACTATGGAGAAGAGTATGGAGGTGCCTCAAAATTTACAAATAGAACTACCATATGATCCAGCAATCTCACTGTTAGGTATTTACCCCAAAGAAAGGGAATCAGTAAATTGTGGAGGTATTAGCACATCTATGTTTATTGCAGCACTATTCACAATAGACAAGATTTGTAATTAACCTAAATGTCCATTAACAGATTAATGGATTTAAAAATGAGATACATATACACAATGGAGTACTATTCAGTTCAGCCATAAAAAGGATGAGATCCTGTTATTTGCAACAACATGGACGGAACTAGAGGATACTATGGCAATTGGAAAAAGGCAGGCACAGAAAGACAAACTTTATGTTTTCTTGCTCATTTGTGAGAGCTAAAAATTTAAACAATTAAACTCATGGAAACAGAGGTAGAATGATGGTTACCAGAGGCGGGGAAGGCTATTTGGGAGTTGGAGAAGTGGGATGGTTAATGAGCACAAAAATATGGTTAGAATGAATAAGATCTAGCATTAGATAGCACAACAGTGTGACTAGAGTCAACAATAGCTTATTGTACATTTAAAAATAGCTGAAAGAGTACAATTGGAATGTATGTAACAGGAAGAAATGATAAATGCTTAAGGTATCCAATACCCCATTTACTCTGATGTGCTTATTACACATTGTGGGCCTGTATCAAAATATCTCATGTACCCCATACATATTTAGACCTACTATGTACCCATAAAAATTAATAACTTATTTTTCATCCAAAGGAGTTAAGAAGCGCTAATTTTTCATCTGTATTTTAATGTAAGACAAATAGTGAGAATCTGTAATCTTGTTATTGTTAACTGCATGTTTTTGAAAATTCTCAGTATCTGAAAAAAGAATCACTGTTAGAAAACAAAAAACAAAAAAACTTCCTTACTACATTGCTTAAATTACAGCTTTACCTATGGTACAAAACAGAATAATTACATCTACTTCTGTATTGATTTTCCTTTAGACATATTATTACTGTTAAGAATACCCGGCAGCCTTGGGATACCTCTACCCACAATAGTTACACTTCTAGCGGCACAACAGTTACACTTGGAGACATTTGTCCATGATATATGAATATATATGTTCACTAAAACTTATGTAAAAGAATGTTCATAACAATCTTTTTTATAAAAACCTAAAACTGAACATAATCCATGTGTCCATCCGAGACTAGATAAACAAATTGTAGTACACTCATACAATTGATTTCATCAATAGAAATGGAACAAACTACTTACTGTTGCAACAAAATGAGTGAAACAAAAATACTATGTTGAGCATGCACAAATGCATACATACATACAAAACATATAGTGTTATTCCATTTATATAAAGTGAAAGACCAAGAATAAAATCTATGATTATATAAGTTAAAAAGTGGTTATGTAAATGGGAGTGGTATTGATTGGAAAGGTACGTGAAGAAATTTTTGGTTTGATGGAAATGTTCTATGTCTTGTTTGGGCAATGGTAAACACTACTACACTGGTATATAAAATTACTGAATCTCATGGATTGAAAAATTAAGAAAATAAATTTTATTGAATGTAAATTTTACGCCCTTTAAAATAAGCCTTGAAGAGAGTGATTAGAAGGGAGCAAAGCAGAGATTTGTTGGGACTGGTAATTTGTTTCTTGATTAGCAAATGTTACACTGTGTTTAATTTTGTAAAAATCTTATTTGTTCACTTAGGCTTTCTGCCATTTTTGTATATATGCTATTCCTCAATTTATTTAAAAAAACTTTATTAAAATTAAATTAGGCAGAAGTTAACTATATTTTTTAAAACCTTTAAACACTCTCAAATAAAATACAGACTGTTATTATTGCACCATTAAAAAGATATTTAGGATAGTTACAAAGAAATCTACCTAGTCAAGGATCTTATATTCCAGATTTTAGCTGCAAGTCCAATATTTTGTAAAATAGTAAAAGACACATCAACAACCAGATGAGTTTCTCATTAAATGAAAATAATTTGGAAAAGAACTTCTATGCATCATTTAGCATAGGGTGAGGTCAAGTGAAATAATACTTATACATAATATTTGAAAACCAGAGAGCACAATATAAATGTAGGATATTTCTGTCTACCTCATCAATCATACATTGATAGACTAATTTTTAATAATAAACGTCACTAATTTTTCTCACAATACCAATCAAGATTGCCATTAAAAATTTCACCAGCCATGGTGATCTTATTTCTCAGCGACCTGAGGAAAAGAAGAATTTGGAACGCTGGATATCGTATGAGACAAATATTTGAGTTAGACTGACAGTGGACATAGAGTTTTCTAAGAGTAATAGGACTTGACAGCCAAGTCATATCTGACAGTTGAAATGAGACCTACCCAGTGTCTGTGAGTATAGAAGCCTTTTGTCAACTCATAGCCACTCTTCTTCACTCTCATACTTTCTTCCTGTATATACAACTGTCATCATCATCATCATCACCAACATCATTAGTGATATTACTTTATCACTATCATTCATTAAACACCTAACCTTATAAATTCTTTACATAGAAAATATAATTTTTTCTCCACATTTCCAGGGTCCTTACATTCCAATTTTCTTAAAGTTGCTCTTGTTCAGTGCATTTGTGTTGATCAGACTGCCTCATCCTGGACAACACTGACATTTTGGAGTGGATTATTCTTTGCTGTTCGGAAAGGAATTAAGTGTATTAATGTTTAGCAGCATCTCTGACCCATTAGAGTCTAGTCATACCTCTGGTTGTGACAACAAATGCCTACAGACATTGCCAGATGTTTCCAGGGAAAAGGGGATGCAAAATCACCCCCAATTGGAAACTACTGATGCACATCAAAGTAGCCAGAATCTAATGTTAATTAGGCTTCATGAAAAATATCTTTGACTTGTAGTCAAAAGATCTGGGATTGGATCTCAGTGTTGCCATTATAGTAGCTATATGATCGAAACAAACTATTTAATTAGATTTTTACTTCATTTGACTATCAAGTGATAGTAATAATATATCAGATCTTCCCATGAATTACTATCATTCCCTAGTCTTAGTATAAAATACATAGTTAGACATGTTCCTGTTATACTTAAAGTAAGCCTTCACCTATTATATTACAATAAATCACAATGTCAATTTTCTTTGTAAAACATTTCTCAATAATGGTTTTCATTTTTGCTTATTTGTATCTATTAACATCAAGCACATTAGAATGTTAAAAGCATGAGAATGGGTACCCTAACCCTCTAGGTAACCTGCTTGTAACTACTTAACACATGGAAAGGTAGCTACATAAAAAATGCTCAATATATATTTAGTGTGCAGTGATTCACTGCAATAAATTATGGGAAAGTAACAGAGTACAGTTGACCCTTGAACATGTATTTGAACCATCCACTTACATGTGGAGTTTTAAAAACAAATATATTGAACAATTCTTTGGAGATTTGTGAAATTTTAAAACTCTCATATGAACCACTCTACCTAGAGATACTAAATTACAAAAAAATTTGTATGTCATGAATTCATAAAATATATGTAGATACTAGTCTATTTTATCATTTACTACCATCAAGATATACAAATCTATTATAAAAAGTTGAAATTTACAAAAACTTATGCACAGTCTTGTAGGCCCTACATGTCCCCATTGGCAGTTGGAAGAAATGTAAACAAACATGAAGATGCAGTATTTAATCATAATGGCATAAAATTAACTCTATTACATATTGTACTATTGCAATAATTGTTTAGCCACCTCATGTTGGTATTGCCCAGAGCTCGTGCTGTAGGTGTCCACTTAAAACACCATGTGATGCGGATTATCTCCACATGTTCAGTTCATCTTTTCAGTATATTGCATATCCCTCTAACGATTCCCCTGTATTTTTCATCATGTTTAATGCAATATGGTAAACCTTGAATAACATCATGATACCCATACATAGTGCCACTAGTGACGCTAGAAGTGATCCCAAGAAGCAAAGTTGGGGCCGGGCGTGGTGGCTCACGCCTGTAATCCCAGCACTTTGGGAGGCCGAGGCCGGCGGATCACGAGGTCAGGAGATCGAGACCATCCTGGCTAACACGGTGAAACCCCGTCTCTACTAAAAATACAAAAAATTAGCCAGGTGAGGTGGCAGGCACCTGTAGTCCCAACTACGCGGGAGGCTGAGGCAGGAGAATGGCGTGAACCTGGGAGACGGAGCCTGCAGTGAGCCGAGATCGCGCCACTGCACTCCAACCTGGGCGACAGCGAGACCCCATCTCAAAAAAAAAAAAAAAAGAAGCAAAGAAGCAAAGTCGTGATATTACAATATTACAAGAAAAAGTCGAGGTCGAATTGCTTGATATGTATAGTAGATTGAGGTCTGCAGCTATGATTGCCCACCATCTCAGAAAGATGATTCATCTTGTAAACAGAGGATGTAAACTTTTGGTATACATAAGCACAGTACAGTACTGTAAATGCATTTTTTTCTTCATGATTAAATATGTTCTTTTTCTGTAGCTTACTTTATTGTGAGAATATCATATATAATACATATAACATACAGAATATGGGTTAATCAACTATTTATGTTGTTAGTAAAACTTCCAAATCAACAGTAGAATATACTAGTTAAGATTTTAGCAAGTCAAAAGTTATACATGAATTTTCAATTTCATGGGGAGGTCAGTGCCTCTATCCCCTGTGTTGTTCAAAGGGCATCTGTAGCTCCTATTACATTGTTCCTGTTACATTTCTGGTGCTCACTGAATGGCATTTTCTTCTTTCCTTGTGTTACCAAAAATAAAGTTTCCCCAAATTATTTCCCTGGTAAAGAAACACTATGTCACAACCTGGAATAGCATATGTGATAGGCAGAATAATGGTTCTTTGAAGAAGTCCATGTCCGACTGGAAGCTCTGAATATGCTCCCTTACATGGCGAAAAGCACTTACTTTGTAGACGTCATTAGATTAAGGATCTTGGGATAGGGAGGATATATTGTGTTATCAGGGTTAAGTCCAATCTAATCACAAGAATCTTAAATAATTGGAAAAGGAAAGTGGAAAAGGAAGGCAGAAGAGTGGAAACCCAGACAGATGGCAGTATGAGAAAGAGCCTAAATTTGTTAGCTTTGAAGTTGTAAAATGAGTACTATGAGCTAAGGGATGTAAATTAGCCGTGAGAAGCTGGAAAAGGCAAGGAAATGATTCTTCCTAGAGCCTCCAGAAAGGAACTGAGCCCTATTAACAGCTTCATTTTATCCCGGTGGACCCATGCTGGACTTCTACCCTGTAGAACTGTAACTAAATAAACTTCTGATGTTTTAAACTGCCAAGTTTGTGGGAATTTGTTGCAGCAACAATACAAAACAAATACAGAAAGATACCCAGCATATATGTCTCTGGCTTCTCTTTTCTCCTCATCTCTTTAACTGAAAACAACATGAGCTTTTCACGTTTCTTGTTCATTATTCCTTCACTTCTGTGTGATACTGCCATCTTAATTTCAGGGAAGCAGAAGTTTCCTGGCATCAGAAAAAACAATTGTGGGGTATAGCGCATATAAACTGGTTTATAATCCAATTGTGTCATGTAATTGTTTCATTCATTTAGTCAATAAATATAATTGAGCAATTACTAAGTACTATCATTTCATTACTCAGAGAGAAAACAGTCATCTCCTGGTATCCATAAGGGATAACATAACATAACATAATACTGGTTCCAGGACCTGCTTCAGGTACCAAAATTCAAGGATGCTCAAGTCATCTATATAAAATTTCATTATATTTGCATATAACTTGGACATATCTTCCTGTATACTTTAAAACATCTTTACAGTTCTTCTAATACCTAATGTAATATAAATGCTATGCAGATGGTTGTTAACATATTTTTCAAATATTTTTAATCCCTGTTTGGTTGAATCTACAGATGTGGTACCCATGGATGCAAAGGGTGAAGAGTATAAAATATATAAGACAGAGTATCTTTCCTTTACAAATTTATACTCAGTGGGGAGGAAAGTAGGGGGAAAATGAACACATAAAGAGATAATTTTGAAACATTATCAGATACAATAAGAAAAGTGTTCCTAAAGCTCTGGGCACATATAAACCTTCTCCAGGACATTCTTTAGAGTAAACAGATACACACTGGCTTTCCCTCATAGTATATCCTTTTTAAGTGCAATGAAAAGTTGACTAAAGGCTATTCATAGAGAACTAAATTGATTCACACAATAAAAGAAAAAGAAACATCTTTCTTCAAGAGGCATTAAATCTACTCTCCTCAGTGGAAAACTGAGATTAAAAGAGGTGAAAAATGATGAGAATGACCTTTTTAGTTCTAATCACACAAATCAGTGCACTGGTGATGAATTCATTAATTTTGATTAAACACAGAACTATGAAGTCATTTGAATTAATTCAGTAATCACCGTCAAGAAGAGATGCTTTAGAGTTTAACATTGAGTAGTCTCTCTAATTTGCACTTTGACCCAGTCTTAGGGAATTGTGTACCAAGACTTTCAAGTGAGTTTATTTCATGCACAGAAGGGTTAAGCCATGGAGTTGAACAAAAGACCGATAAAGAGTAATGAGGTGCTAACCTTCCACAATAAGCACAGCATCCAGGTTAGCCTAATTCTTAACAAGACTAGCAGTTTCTGATTGAAGTTAAAAGGGTTCTGTTGGTAGCAATGCTATGAAGTCTTTGGAATTGGGAAGAAAATGTTGAGATACCCCAGACTCAGCATGTGGGGAAAAAAAAGGAGCTTAGGAATTTTAACATGCCAGAGATGCCTTAGGTGGTATTAAAGCCAATTAAACTGTGAAATTTTTCCAGAACTCTTGTTAGGAGCCCTATCCATGATTATAAACTGTTTCTTTTAGGGAAATAAAAACTGCTTTTGAGTAAAAATTTGTAAGAACATACTGCTAGCAGTAACAGAAGAAACGACTTGCTGTTTTTCATAGATTTTTATTGAGATAAATGAAAACATTTGGCTTTCCCACTCACCATGTTGAAAGTCAGGTGGTCTAATATGCCAGGTGTGCTGGAGTCGGTATCACAGAATCCTTACGACAACTCCTTATAGAAAATCAGAAAGCAAAAGTCTAAGCCATATGTGCAAAATATATATTCTCATCTCACTTTTACCTTCCTATGGGTTTCACCCATGAATTACAATAATAAAAAAAGAAATAATATTTATTTCATACTGAATAGTTGATGGATTTCTATTATCTTTTTTAAAGGCACATTGAGGTTATGACTGTAACTATTTGTATAAGAAAACTACAGAGCTTTTAATAAAAATGTCACTTTAAACTTTATTCATTAATAAGAACACTTAATTGAATTAATCATTTTGATATGTGCTACTTGGGTCATAAGGAGGTTAACATGAAATTAAACAGGTTATCTGCACATAATTCAAAATGACTGACCCTTTTGAAAACTGTTGTTTTCAGAGTAGGATAAAAATCACAGTGGACCAGTCATGTCAGGAAAGTCTTTTTTTCCCTTCCTCATTCTAGAAATCAGAATCTTGACTACATTGCCACACAGAGATCATGCAGAGCAGGGCATTATTTGCTGGAACTAAAGAAAGGCTCTTTAATTCAAGACTTCAAATAAAATAGAGTATATTTTTTGAGACAATCCAAACTCTAAAATTAAATTAAACAGCCTCATACAGAGCATGATGGTTTAGCAGTGTACACCATTGCTATATTGTACAGGAACATTGTCTATATCAGTTACGAAGCCTATCTACGAGGATTCTGCTATAAACTTCCAGTTCCTCAAGCAAATACAACCCATGAACTAGGCAGCCAGGCAACTAAATAATATACTTGTGATATAATCTGGCTCTGTCTGTGTTTTCCACACTCTTCTCATTCCATTCTGTTCTGGATTGAAATAGTAGGAGTCTGTTTTAGTACTCTTACTACCTAGAATTCATGCATCACAAATCCTCAAAGTCTTTACTATAGCTTGCAACAATTAATTTCTATGAAACACCTCGCTCTTTGTATTAGTTCCTTTTCACACTGCTGATAAATATATACTGGAGACTGGGCAATTTACAAAAGAGGTTTAATTGGACTTACAGTTCCACGTGGCTGGGGAAGCCTCACAATCATGGCGGAAAGCAAGGAGGAGAAAGTCACATCTTACACGCATGATAGCAGGCAAAAAGAGAAAGCTTGTGCAGGGAAACTCCCTTTTATAGAACTATCAGATCTCCTGAGACTTACTCACTATCACAAGAACAGCACGGGAAGGACCAGCCCCCATGAATCAATTACCTCCCACTGGGTCCCTCCCACAACACGTGGGAATTCAAGACGAGATTTGTGGGGAGGGGCACAGTCAAACCATATCACTACTCATTAACATTTATGTAAAATGTTTGTTTCTTGCTTTCCTTATTAATCCACGAATACATTTTTATGTTTCCTCGATCCTTTAGCACACTCTCAAGTTTAGTACTTTTTACATTCTACATTTTACCAGTGAGATTTCTTTCCCCTTGGTCAGCAATGGGTCGAGCTTTATTTTGTACCCCTTTGACAAACATTCATTTCATGATTTGAATTCATTCTGAAAATCAGCCCTCCATTGTGAACCATTGTAATACTTCCCTTATGATAGCTAATTTGCCCCTAGCAGGTATTGGTAGCGCTTCAAAATCAAGCTACATCAAATTTAGTATATTTCTTTTATAAATGGGGTAAGCACTTTATTTAGTGTTTAAAAAACATGATTTTTACATAAACACATATATTAGCTTTTTACCTTTTTTGATCTGAATTATTAAAAGGACAATAAATACTGTGAGGCATTACTACTGAGCTGTAAACAGCCATATGAACTTTCATTATTTAAAAAAATCATATTTCTAATTATTCTCTGTAATGAATTTTCATCAGTTTTATTGAATTATCATAGACTATTTTAATTTTATGACATCAGTGTACACATTAACATTGATAATGATCCTGTTAAAGAAAAACTATTCTAAAACTTATTAAAAATGGTAAGGAAGTCTTTATGCAAGACTATTGCAATAGTTGTCAATATTACTGTAATAAGAAAGGAAGATTGGGGTTACCCCCAAATACAACAAAGACAAGTGGGAATTTATAGCCTGGAGCATCTTTGCAGGGATCAGGGTTGAGTGAATTGAAATTTACTACTAGGAGACATCAAAGGTAGGAGGAATTCTTGCTAAACTGACGTAATAGAATGCCTGCTGAAGGCAGGCCAGGATGGTACGATATTATTTAGCAGGTAGTAGGGGATGAGGAATTGCCAGATATCAAGTGATCGGATATCAAAGGCAGAATAATTCTCTCTAAATTGTCTTAGCAGGATTCTTGCTAAAACCAGACTCTAGAAAGTTGAAAAGAAAAGCCCAAATTCAAGGCCTACTTGAAAAAAACGGCTTAAAGAAGTCTGACTAAAGATTGGTCAAGGAGAGTCCATCCTAAGCTATTTTTAATTGTTTTTTTAAATTGTATTAAGCATACTTCATTTTATTAATATCCTGTGCTCACACTGCTTAAGAATGTTGAACTTCTCACTGTTAACTCACTGTATCAGCATGCTTCCTGCTCACATTCTTTGTACTTGCTTTTTCTTTTTCTGGAATTCTCTTTCCCTGTGTATTTACGTGTTTTCGTTCCTGAATTATATTGGATCTTTACTTAAATGTCACATCCCTTAGACTAAGCCAATCTGAAATTGCAAAATCTTCACCTATCTCCTGTATTTCTCCACTTCTTTTTCCTTCCTTCCTTCCATCCTTCCGTCCTTCCTTCCTTCCTGTCTCTCTCCCTCCCTCCCTCCCTTCCTCTCTCTCTTTTCTTTTTCTTTCTTTTCCTTCCTTCCTTCCTTCCTTCCTTCCTCCCTCCCTCCCTCCCTTCCTTCCTTCCTTCCTTTCTTTCTTTCCAGGCAGAGTCTCACTCTGTCACCCAGGCTGGAGTACAGTGGTGCCATCTCAGATGACTCCAACCTCTGCGTCCTGGGTTCAAGCGATTCTCCTGCTTCAGCCTCCTGAGTAGCTGGGACTACAGGCATGCAGCACCATGCCCAGCTATTTTTGTTTTTTTTTTTTGGTATTTTTAGTAGAGATGGGGTTTCACCATGTTGGCCAGTCTGGTCTTGAACTCATGACCTCAAGTGTTCTGCCCACCTCGGCCTCCAAAAGTGCTGGGATTACAGACGCGAGCCACCATGGCTGGCATGCTTCATTTTTCTACTTAATATGTATCAACTAAAATTAAATATACATATATATATACACACACACATATATAAAACATACATGTGATGTATGTGTATTTCCCTCATTTTCTCTCCCACTTGTGTGTAAGCTTCTTGAGACTGAATATTTTGACTGTTTTATTCATTTGTGGAATCCTATTTCTTAAGATTGGCTTAGGTGTAATTTCATTCAGTGTAGTTCCCTTACAGTGGAAATTCTTATTCCCATTATGCTTCCCTTGCACAGAACTTGTTTTGGAGTTGCATTCGTAGACCCTACTCAATACTTATTAATGCTTCATAGGTGGTGAATCGTCAACTCTGAAAGTGCCTATACTTTATAGAAACAATATAAACTCTAGAGTATACATATCAAATAATTAAGGCAGGTACTTACTCTAAATCTTTGCAAAGAAAACTCAGTGTGATTATTTATAAGGCATTTAAAAGCCACAGAATTTGTGATCTCTGATTCCAAGTCACAGCTCATCACAATTTAAGTGAGTAATATACAAATCACCTGGAAGATAGATTCACATATACCTATATTGATGCCCAAAGAACACAATAAAAGAACCAGTATTCGTGAAGAATGTGGAAAATAATTAGTTAAACTGAAATGACAGTCCTTTAGTCAAAAATTCTGTATGTGCTAGAAGTTTTGTGATTTCTGTTTTAGCTCCAAGCAATAATACAGAGAATAGAAATGATTTTTATAGAATTGGGATAGTTATCTTGTGGGTTCTCTGGAGGCCTTGGATAAATTGTTCATTATTTAATCGTTAACTAGTAAAGATGGCCCAGGCAGCATGAAGAGGAAGAGGCAGGTGGACTAATCTGCTCATGCTGTTCTTATCTCATTTATTTATATAGGAATTATTTCTTTTTATGCAGAACAGTATAGAAAAAGTCTGAATAAATAGAAGATAATTAAATATTCTCAAAGGGATCTAAAGTCACTTAGATTTTTCATTAAAAAAGTGCATTTTTTATTGTAACTGAAAGGACAAATAAAATTTCATACACCTTTAGAACTTGAAATATTTTCAGATAGAATGAATCTGTATTATAATTGTTATAACCTTTAAATAACTTGTTAATTTAAAAATATTTAATTTCCCATCTGTACCCATGAAATTCTTAATTATCTTTCTCTTACTATTTTTTCCACATTTACTGAAACAAAAAATAACTTATTTGGCATTGTGCGAAATCTCATCTCTTAGAAATCTACCACTATTTGAGCAAGTACTGTGGATTTTTCAAATTCCAATATTTCCTTTGGTTTTCTTTTCATTTTTTAATTAATTAATTAATTTTGAGACAGAATCTCTCTCTGTTGCCCATGATGGAGTGCGGTGGTATGATCTCAGCTCACTACAACCTCCGCTTCCCAGATTCAAGCGATTCTCAGGCTCCCAAGTAGCTGGGATTAGAGGTATTCACCAACACACCCAGCTAATTTTTGTATTTTTAGTAGAGATGGGGTTTCATCATGTTGGCCAGGCTGGTCTCGCATGCCTCACTTCAAGTGATGTGCCCACCTCAGCCCCACAAAGTGCAGGATTACAAGCATGAGCCACCACACCTGGCTTGTTTTCTTTTTAATTTTTTTAATGTAAAAAAAATATCGATCTGTTGCTACTAGGAAAACAGAAATATGTACAAAACATATGTATGAAAACAACTTACTCATCTTTGCCTTATACATTATTCATATATAATAGTGGTATTATATTTACAGAATAAATTTATAAAAGTATAGTTAAAAATATTAAATGTTGGATTTTAATATATTTTACCATATTACTTCCAACAGTGTGGCATATAGATATATTAATGTATGAAAATATTTATTTTTTCCTAATGTCATTAAATGAAAGAGTTATATATATATATTTTTGGTCAGTCTCAATTAATTTCAATTCAAATGAGCTGACCTCTGAATGATTTATTAGACACCTGGATTTAGGAAAACAAAATTTTAGTTTACCAGTGTCTTCTAATTGTATGTTTGGGTCAGTTTGAAAACCATTTGAATGTATTTAAATATGTTTATCTTTCTTAAGTTTAATTTTCTTATTTTAATTGATACATAATAGTTGTACATATTTATGGAGTATGATATTTCAATATACATGTACAATGTGTAGTGAGCAGGGTAATCACCTCAGACATTTATCATTTCTTTGTATTGGGAACTTTGAAAGTTTTCTCTTTTAGCTACTTTGAAATATACAATAAATTGTTGGTAACTATAGTGACTCGATTATACTATAGACAATATAACTTATTCCTCCTAACTGTAATTTTGTACCCATTAATCAATCTCTCACTATTCCCTGACCTATCCCTTAACCTTCCTAACCTCTGATAACCACTATTCTACTCTCTACTTCTATGATACAAATTTGTTCAGTTCTCACATATGAATAAGAACATGTGGTTGTATTTCTGTGCCTGACTATTATTATTAAGTAAAATAATATAATGTCCTCCAGGTTAATCTATGTTGTTGCAAATGACAGGATTTCATCTTTATGGCTGAATAATAGTCCATTGAGTACATGTGCAGGTTTCTTATATAGGTAAACTGCGTGTAATGGGTGTTTGGTGTACAGATTATTTTCTCATCCAGGTAATAAGCATAGTAGCCAATAGTTATTCTTTCTGATCCTATTCCTTCTCCCACCCTCCAGCCTCAAATAGGCCCCAGTGATTGTTGTTCCCATCTACGTGTCCATGTGTTCTCCTTATTTGGCTCCCACTTATAAGTGAGAGCATGCAGTATTTGGTTTTCTGTTCCTCAGTTAGTTTGCTAAGGATAATGGCCTTGAGCTCCATCCATGTTGCTGCAAAAGACATAATCTCATTCTATTTTATGGCTGTACAGTATTTCATGGTATATATATACATTTTCTTTCTCCAGTCTATTGTTGATGAGCATTGAGGTTGATTCCATATTTTTGCTATTGTGAATAGTACTGCAATGAACATAAATGTGCATGTGGCTTTATAGTAGAACGATTTATATTCCTTTGGGTATATACCCAGTAATGGGATTGCTGGATTGAATGATAATTATGTTGTAACTTCTTTGAGGAATTGCCACACTGCTTTTCACAAGTCTCAACTAATTTATACTCCTACCAGCAGTGTATAAACATTCCCTTTTTTTGGCAACTTCGTCAGCATCTGTTATTTTTTGACTTTTAATAATCACCATTCGATGGTGTGAGATGGTATCTCATTGCGGATTTGATTTGCGTTTCTTGAATGATGAGTGATGTTGAATATCTTTTCATATGCTTGTTGTCTGCAGATATGTCTTCTTTTGAAAAGTGTTTGGTCATATCTTTTGTCCACTTCTTCATGGTGTTGTTTGTTTAAGTTCCTTATAGATTCTGGATGTTAGTCCATTGTCAGATGCATAACTTGCAAATATTTCCTGTGATTCTGTAGGTTGTCTCTTTACTCTGTTGATAGTTTCTTTTGCTGTGCAGAAACTCTATAGTTTAATAAGATCTCATTTGTCAATTTTGGTTTTTGTTGCAATTGCTTTTGGCGTCTTCATCAGGAAATCTTTGTCAGGTTCTATGTTCATAATGATTTTTTCTAGGTAATCTTTCAGGAATTTTATAATTTTAGATTTTACATTTTTCTCTTTAATCCATCTTGATATGGTTTTTATATATGGTGTAAGGAGAGGGTCCAGTTTAAATTTGCTGCCTATGGTGAGCTAGTTATCCCAGCATCATTTACTGAATGGAGACTTCTTTCCCCTTTTCTTGTTTTTGTCAGCTTTGCTGAAGATCAGATGGATGGAGGTGAACAACATTATTCCTGGACTTTCTATTTTGTTTCATTCTGCTTTGTATCTGTTTTTGAAATAGTACCATGCTGTATTGGTTACTATAGCTTTGCAGTAGAGTTTGAAGTCAGGTAATGTGATGTCTCCAGCATTGTTCTTTTTCTTTAGAATTGCTTTGGCTATTTGGGCTCATTTTTGGTTCCATATAAATTTTAAAATACTTTTTTCTAATTCTGTGAAGAATGTATTGGTAGGTTGATAGGAATAGCATTGAATCTATATATTGCTTTGAACAGTATGACCATTTTAATGATATTGATTCTTCCTATTTTCCTATTCATGAATATGAAATATTTCACCATCTATTTGTGTAATCTATGATTTCTTTGAAGATCATTTTGTAATTCTCACTGTAGAAATATTTCACCTCCCTGCTTAGCTGTATTTTTAGGTATCTTATTCATTTTGTGGCTATTGGGAAATACATTTCATTAATTATTTGGCTTTTGGCTTGGATGTTGCTTGCGTATAAGTAAGCTACTGATTTTTATATGTTGATTTTGTATCCTGAAACTTTGCTGAAGTTGTTTATGAGCTGAAGTAGCTTTTGGCCAGAGACTATGGGGTTTTCTAGATATAAAATCATGTTGTCAACAGGGATAGTTTGACTTTTGCTTTTCTCATTTGGATGCCTTTTATTTCTTTCTCTTGCTTGATTCTTCTGGCTAGGACTTCCAATACTATGTTGAATAGGAGTAGTGAGAGAGGGCACCCTCATCTTATGCTGGTTTGTAAGGGGAATGCTTCCAGCTTTTGCCCATTCGGTATGATGTTAGCTGTGGGTTTGTCATAGATGTCTATTGCTTTGGTATATGTTCCTTCAATGCCTAGTTTGTTGAGGATTTTTAACATGAAGTCATGTTGAATTTTATCAAAAGTCTTTTCTGCTTCTATTGAGATAATCATGTCTTTTTTTTATTTTAGTTCTGTTCATTTGATAACTTACATTTATTCAGTTGTGTATGTTGAACCAACCTTGCATTCCAGCAGTAAAGCATACTTGATCCTGGTGGATTAGCTTTATGATGTGCTGCTGGATTCAGTTTGCTATTTTTTTCTTGAGGATTTTTGCATCAATATTCATCAAGGATTTTGGCCTGAATTTTTTTTCCTTATGTCTCTGCCAAGTTTTGGTATGAGGATGATGTTAGCCTCATAGAATGAGCTGGGAAGGAGTCCCTTAATTGTTGGAATAGTTTTAGTAGAGAAGATATCAGCTCTTCCCTATATATTTGGTAGAATTCAGCTGTGAATCTATCTGGTCCTGGGCTTTTATTGTTTGGTAGGCTTTTTATTGTGGATTCAGTTTCAGAAATTGTTATTGGTCTGTTCAGGAACTCAATTTTTTCATGGTTCACCTTATTTGATGTCCTATGGGCTTTCTGGATCTGAAAATGTAATTCCACCCCAGACTTGGGAAGCTTTCTGTCATTATTTTTTTGAATATATTTTCTATCTCTTTCTGTCTTTTTCTATTCTGACATGCCAAGTATGTGTAAGTTGTTCTGTTTAATGGCATCCCATAAGTCTCTTAAACTATCTTTACGTCATCTCATTGTTATTATTATTATTGTTTTTTGTTCCTCAGAATGGCTAATTAACAGTTATCTGGCTTCAAGTTCACTGATTCTTTCTTGTGCTTGATCTAATCTGTTGTTGAACCCTTCTCTTGAATTCTTCAGTTTGGTTATAGCATTTTTTAGATCCAAGATTTCTTTTTGGTATTTTTTAATACTTTATATCTCTTTGTGGAAATTCTAAGCTTGTTGTTGCATTTTTATCTTGAACGCTATGCACATATTCATGACCTTTATTTTGACTTCCTTGTTGTGTAAATCAGAAAAATCCAAGATATTTAGTTCAGTTTCTGAAGATTTATGTTCTTTTTTTTTTTTTGGTTTAAAATTTTAGATTTAGTTAGAATTGTTTGGGTATTGGATGTAAGTTCTAGTTCTTTTATTTTCACAGTGAGATTTAGTGCAGGTATCTATCTCCCACACAAATGCCTATATTCACATTTATGTTGCACCTTCTGATTTTGAAAAGATAGCTGCTAGGAGTGGTTCCATTTTATGTATATCTGTTTATATTCTGTGTTTTGAAGTCACTTGATTTTTCAGAGCTAGGTCACTAACGAGGCAGACTGTGAGGTGAAAACTATGAAATGTGGTGCTTGTTGTGTGGCCAAACTCCTTCCAGAAAGACTGGATGGACCTGGCTATATATGGGGAATTGAGGAGGACATCTTGTGAAGTGCCAAGCTTTGGCTCTGGCTACAAAGAGCTATTGTTTGTTTAGCCTGTTGGTTCACTGATGCAAGTTCATTGGAGACTATGCCATCAAGCGGCCACTAAGAGTATGTTTCATAAACTCTTCCTGTAGAGAAAGTCACACCTGCAAGGGCCTGCCCCTTTACTGCAATGCTCCAAGGAGGTGTACCCTCTGGAAGTCTTTGGATGCCTGTTTAAAACCAGCTCTTTGTTCTGGGATCAAGAATACTTAAACACTTTGTCCCTTCTTTCCCCATAGTAACTAGGTTTAAGATAAAGTCCTTTGGGATGTAGCTTTAGCAACTATGGGTCTTAACGTATCTTAAACCCCTTCCGTGAAGAAAGAGGGAGTTTCATTTTTTAGGGCCCTTCTCTGCACTGCCACAAGAAGATGAAGTCTCTGGAGGTGTTTTAACACCCACTTAAAGAGACCAATCCTTTCCTGCTGTGTAGAAAGATGTATGCATGCCAATCCTTTCTATTTCCAGAGCTAAGAGACTTACAATGCAGTATCTTAGGTGAATATTATAAAAGTTAAGGCTTTTGGTGTGAGTGCAAATTTTTGAGGCTAGTAGCAAATCGGTAATTTTCTCTTTAACTCCTCAATGCAAGTCAACTGGAAGTCAGACTACCAGTTAGCTGCTGGAGAAGTATTTTGTAAATCTCTTGTGGGAAAACAGAGAACTGTGATTTTTAAGTCTCTTCTATGCACTGTTTCAAGGGCGATAAATTACCTGGGAATGATTACTCACCTGTATAAGATTGGTGATTCATTTACTACAGTCTGAAGAGACACTAACGTGTCTAATCCACTCCATTATTGCAGTTGGTGAATTAAGGGCCCACTTGTGGGCAAACTTCAGATTAAGGTCTATATGTGAGGTCCAGACCGTCCTCTCCACAGTCTGAAACTGAATGTTTTATGGCTGTTTTATGGCACAGTGCTCTGGGTGGGGTCCATGCTCAATTGTTCCTCAGCTTCTCGCAAGATAAATAAAATATTTCAAAAATATTTTTCTAATATTATGTTTTCACCTTTAAAATTGTAATCTATGGATGGGTGTGGTGGCTCATACCTGTAACACCAACACTTTGGGAGGCTGAGGTATGTTTTTAAGCCTTGTATCACATGTCCAGAGCCATGTTCAGTTTGGCACTAACGTAGATCCACCCTCAAATCATGACCTGTCCAAGGACTCTGCGCAATGTCACCTGTAATATGAAGCCTCTACTTCTGGTGATGAGGCCACAACTCTTTCCATCTCCATTTCAGTTACAGAAATTGTTTGACCTACTGTATTCTGGTGTTTTCTCTGGATTCTTATGTAGTTACACCCAATGTATGCAAAAAATCAGGACTCACCCAAAGACTTAAAGAGACTCCTATGAAGATTGTTAGAGTTCTCTCTCTTCCTAGTTTATTTTTTTCCAGCAGCCAATCCCACACATTCTCCATGTCTCTGACACATTAAGTTACAGTATCTTTCTCCTTGCAACAGTCAGATGCTGTTTTGGTTACCTCATGTCATGCAGTGGCCTGATAACCAACTTCATACAGTAAACTAAAGCAATCATAGAAATGTTGTTTACATCTCTTTCCTCATAGATCACAATCCTGCAATGTCAATTGTCTAATATCTGAAATTTTTATGTGATTTTTATGATTTTTGGTTGCTTATGACCTTAAGACAATTGTCATGGGAGTTAAAAAAGAATGTGGGGCTGGACAAATACTTATAATCCTAAACACATTTTGTTTTACAAAACAGAAGATGAGAGAACACTGAACAACTAATTTATATAACTACCATTACCTTGATACCAAAAGCATATGAAGACATTATACAAAATTTATTCTGTATAAATCATTTATTATCTTATGATCCTGACCATTGTGTTAAACCTAGAAAAAGAAATAAAATCCACCTAGATTAGAAAGTGACTAAGGCTGTCTTTGCCTACAGACTATAGAACAGTCTATATATGAAATCCCTGGGGCTTATAAAAAAGGTACAAGAATTTAGAGTTGAGTTTAGTAAGTAAACAGGATACAAAATTAATATGCAAAAGTTAGTTATATGTCTACATACTAGCAATGAATATTTGAAAACTTATATTAAAAATAAATGCCCTTTACAAAAGGTTTCAAAAACGCAAAACAATTAAAGATAATATTAAGGAAATATTTGCAAAACCAAGACACTGAAAACTTCCAAGTTTTGCTAAAATAAAGAGGACCAAAATAACCAGAGAAATACATTACCTGTAAGGATCTGTACATTCCGCATTATGAAGATGTTCCTAAATAGATATTATTCTACACCTCTGCTTTTTGACTAGGATTTTATATTAATCTAATCATTCATTATGCTTTTTATTTATTGTATGTAATTTTTAATTTTTATTTTAAGTTCTGGAATACATGTGCATGATATGCAGGTTCGTTACATAGGTAAACCTGTGCCATGGTGATTTGCTGTACTTATCAACCCATCACCTAGGTACCAAGCCCAGCATGCATTAGCTATTTTTTTCCTAATGCTCTCCCTCTCTCCACCACCTTCTCTTGACAGGCCCCAGTGTGTGTTTTTCCCCTCCCTGTGTCTATGTGTTCACATTGTTCAGCACCCACTTATAAGTGAGAACATGCAATGTTTGGTTTTCTGTTCCTGCATTAGTTTGCCGAGGATGATGGCTTCCAGCTCCATCCATGTCCCTCCAAAGGGCATAATCTCGTTCTTTTTATGGCTGCATAGTTTTCCATGGTGTATATGTACAACAAACCCATGTAGCAATAGTAACAGAGCCTAACTTTCTGAGAAAAAACAAATATAGGAAAAGTCACCTGATATTCATTATCCACAGGACACCTATATTGAAAATGTTCTTTACTACAAGCACAATACATGAGAATAAAGAGACCATTTACCCAAATGCTCATACAAATGAAAAGCTCTAGCAGATGGTGTTAGCAGAGGTAAAAACAAAATTTATTCAAGGATTTCTTATGTGTCCTTCAAAGCTAATGGCTAAAAGCTGAATGAGCAGAATGCTTGGCAAGGGGCAGAGTTATTTTAATACAAAAGCCTACATAAGGATTTTAATATTTCTGTGGTTCTTTCCATCATCCTTTAGCTATGAAAGATGCTATGCTTGTAAAAAAAAATGTACATAGCAGCAGAAGAAAATTGAGCAAAAACCTGATATTCCAAAGTCTATGGAAATAATAGAGAACGCATGCTTATTTAAAAACACATTCGCAAACATGTACACAATAGATAATTTTTAGAAAAAATGTTTGTTTGTTTTTTTTATTTTACAGGATTTAAACCTTAGGGAAGTTTAATGTCTTTACCAGGTTTAGAAATTTTGTGACTTGATGGCAGATTCATGACTTGATCTCAATTCTTTGTCATTTTAAAGGTTTGAAGTAGACAGTATATATAGAAAGCATTCAAATTTCAAGAATTACTCCGATAAAATATTCTTTTTTTAACATTTCAATTTCATTTTTAAAATACAAATGTTAACTTTTTAAGCAACAGAGTGTAAATCTTTCAAAATAAAGAAACCCCTTTTGGCCAAGACAACCAAATAAAAAAAAATCATGTGGAATATAGTCTAATGATAAAGATGGTTTGGTAATAGGATTCTTATTATTATATTTACCCAGTATTACTTTGTTTTTTAGATAGCAGTATTACAGAATGTACATATTTATGAGAGAAGAGAATGGAAATAGGTGGAATATAATCCACAGGCAGAGAAGTTGGCTTTACAGAGAAACATAGATTGTCCATCTGGAGTAGCACGAGGGAAGAGAGAACATATGGGTATATATTCAGTGGTTTTGTAGATGTCGTTCTCACAGTGTATGAAATTGTTCTTATTCTTTTCTCAGTCAAATAAAAGTAAAGAGAATATAGAAGACATGCATACACACGATGCAGAAAATAGTTAATACCACAGGCCTAAGACTGCTGTCCTGAGAAAAGCTTGTTTTCAAAGTTGGCCCTTTTCTGGTGTCTGGAAACTTGAATAATGGGCACATTCGCACTATTTTCAGAACTAAGAGTGGCTCACTCTGCCTAACTGATTTGTACAAAAATGTGGTTTTATGCTATATATATACTTTCCTGTCTGGGAGCCTAGAAATTTGGTATATGCTACGCAAAGGGTGCCTATGTGAATAGCCCCCACGGAAAACGTAGGGCTGAGTTTCTAATGAGTTTCCCTGGTAGACAATATTTAATATATGTTGTCACAGGTGGTTGCTGGAACAGTTAAGCACATCCTATGTGACTCAAATCACAGAGGACTCTTGAAAGTTTCGACCTCGCTTCCTCTGGATTTTGCTCTATGTGCCTTTTCCTTTTACTGACTTTGTTTTATATTTTTCATAATAACATGTCATAGCCACGCATAACCATGAATACAAATATATGCAGAGTCCTATGAGTCCTCTTAACAAGACATCAAACCTAGGGGTGATCTTGGAGACTACTGTCCAACACACATACACTCTCTCTCTCTCTCTCTCTATATATATATAAACACATATATGTGTGTATATATTATATATTGTATAATTATATAAATTAATACATACATATTTATTTATGGTTAGAATATCAAATAGCACAGATCAATAATTTAAACAGTTTATGATAAGAGGTCTCACTCTATCAGTGTTGACAAAGTATTTTAGTATCAGTTATACATGCAGAATACATAATCACATTTCATTGTGAGAAAATGGTAAAAAAATTTATTTTGATTTTTTTAAATTTATAATTAATTAAGTAGATATGGGATATAGTGTAAAATATTTAGAATTTCTGAGATCCTGAGGTTAAACTTGAGGAATCTGTTTTGGTTCAATTCTTTTTTTATTTTTCAATTTATTTCAATTTATTTTTATTTTTCTATTTTTTAAATTAGAGCTAATTCCTAACTACAATATTAGAAATATTGGGTGGAAAATAGGAAATATATAATTATATCATTTTATATCACGATATAAAAGGTAGAATAAAAATCCAGAAAAAAAAAGACAGATTTAAGAACATGTAACTTCAATAAAAACATGAGCCTTATAGGAAAGCAGGGGAACTACTGATATTTTAAGCAGCAGTCCACAGAGAATTAACAAAATAAAAGTTACATTTAAAGAATTTCTCAGAATTCATGACATAAAGTCAAAGTGATATGAAATATAAAATAGAAGACACATGATAGAGAGGCTAGAAAAGGTTGATTATTCATGAAATCAGAGTCCTAGAAGAAGAGAGTAGAAAGATTGTGAAAAGGTAATATTCGAAGGAACATTTTTTCCCAAATGATGGAAGACTTTAATTTACAGTTTCAGAAACCTAATAGATGCTAAGCAATAAAAATGAAACAAAATGTATTGTAAGCCACATAATAACATAATTACTGAATGCCAAAATCAAAGATATCTTAAAGTATCTAGAACATATAAATTAGTTATTTACAAATAATAACAAACAAACCAATACAAAAAATTCAAATGCAACAGTGAAAGCTAGAAGAATAATTGCATCAAAAGTTTAAGAAAGAAGAGAATTCTCACACTAAACTTTATCCCCATCTTTATGCTATTTCTGGAATAAAAGTAAAATATTGTATTTTATATGAAAAAAAACTAATGGAATTTACTGGTAATAAGCTCCACTAAAATAACTGTTAAAGAACATACTTCAAGAAGATAAAAATGATTCCTGAAGAAATATGAAGTGCAAAAATTAAAAGGAAACAATTACAAATACAATTACAAGCAAATGTTTACTGTATAAAACTAATGATGGTGTCTCTGTGTTTGGACGAAAAAAGATAAACTAACCAAAATGTTGGGAAATGTCAACCATAAGACAGAATAAGAATGAGAGATATTAAAGTGCTTTAAGATTCTAAAGGGAGATATAGTCATACTTTTTCCTCTAAGTATGCATATCACACTTTTAAGGGTAATCAATAAACAATATAAATATAATAAACTGGTAGGTAACTATCACCCAGTAAGATAATAAATTTTAGCCATGGTTCTAATATTTGTTTACTTTAGCAAATTTAGATGTGCTCAGCATTACTTGTATCATTTGAAGTGAGGTTTGTTTGTTGTTGTTTTTTGGTACACAGCATGTAGTTAGATCTTTTTTTTTCCTGATCCACTTTGTTAATCTCTGCCACCATTTTAATATGAACTGATTTGACTGAAGTACTTTTACTTCTCAATCTTTCATCACTGATTGTCTGGACACTACTTTTATGTTATGTTCTGGATTTTTTTTACATACACATACATACTTTAAGTTCTGGGTTACATGTGCAGAAGGTGCAGTTTTGTTACACAGGTATACACGCGCCCTGGTGGTTTGCTGCACCCATCAGCCCATCACCTACATTAGGTATTTCTCCTAATGTTATTCCTCCCTAGCTCCCCACCCACCGACAGGCCCCGGTGTGTGATAATCCCCCCCAACCCTTGTGTCCAAGTGTTCTCATTGTTTAACTTCCACTTATGTGTGAAAACATGCAGTGTTTGGTTTTCTGATTTTGTGATAGTTGGCTGAGAATGGTGGTTTCCAGCTTCATCCGTGTCCTGTCAAAGGACATTAACTCATCCATTTTATGGCTGCATAGCATTCCATGGTGTATATGTACTATATTTTCTCAATCCAGTCTATCATTAATAGACATTTGAGTTGGTTCCAAGTCTTTGCTATTGTGAATAGTGCCTCAATAAACATATGTGTGCATGTGTCTTTATTGTAGAATGATTTATAATCCTTTGGCTGTATACCCACTAATGGGATTGCTGGGTTAAATGGTATTTCCATTTCTAGATCCTTGAAGAATCACCACACTGTCTTCCACAATGGTTGAACTAATTTACACTCCCACCAACAGTGTAAAAGCATTCCTATTTTTCCACATCCTTTACAGCATCTGTTGTTTTCTGACTTTTTAATGATTGCCATTCTAACTGGTGTGAGATGGTATCTCATTGTGGTTTTGATTTGCATTTCTCTGATGACCACTGATGATGAGCATTTTTTCATATGTCTGTTGGCTGCATAAGCGTCTTCTTTTGAGAAGTGTCTCTTCATATCCTTTGCCCACTTTTTGATGGGGTTGTTTGTTTTTTCTTGTAAATTTGTTTAAGTTCTTTGTAGATTCTGGGTATTAGCCCTTTGTCAGATAGATAGATTGCAAAAATTTTCTCCCATTCTGTAGGTTGCCTGTTCACTCTGATGATAGTTTCTTTTGCTGTGCAGAAGCTCTTTACTTTACTTAGATCCCATTTGTCAATTTTGGTTTTTGTTGCCATTGCTTTTGGTGTTTTAGACATGAAGTCTTTGGCCATGCTTACATCCTGGATGGTATTGTCCAGGTTTTCTTCTAGGATTTTTATGTTCCTATGTCTTATGTTTAAGTCTTTGATGCATCTTGAGTTGATTTTTGTAAAAGGCATAAGGAAGGGATCCAGTTTCAGTTTTCTGCATATGGCTAGCCTGTTTTCCCAACACCATTTATTAAAAAGGGAATCTTTTCCCCATTGCTTGTGTGTGTCAGGTTTGTCAAATATCATGTGGTTATAGCAGTGTGATATGTTCTTGATTTTTTAAAATGACTCACCTATTATATAGTCTTTGGCAATATTGCTCTTAGGGCCCATTCTTCATATTTCTGATTTTAATTATTCCGTGAATATGAAATAATATATAAATAGTTTGTAAATCACTTAATTCTTGAAGTAAAGTTCTGGGGAAAAGTGAAATAAATGAATCTTGATTGGAGATAGAACATGGGTCTCTACTCCTGCTTATACTAGAATTCTAGCCAATGTCTCAGAAAACAAAATTGCTGGGTTTGAAAATGTCCCAAATTTCCCTGATCCATTTTAGTTTCAAATCTTTTTCAAAAATACTTTTTATATTATAACAATATATTATTTTAGAACATCCACTTTTAAAGCTGATACATGAGGTATTGTTTTTGTTAATTTCTGTTAGAAGTGATTTTACCTGTTTTTTAGGTATTTTGGGCTTGTTCATAAATAGAGAGCTGATTTATATTTTTTATGGCCACCTTTTAAAGCTGTAGCCAAGAACCACAAAAACACTGTTAAAGACTATCAAATAAACATGATTCCTTGGACATAGTTCCCTTCATGTTCAACATACTTTATGTCCTTTTTAATGCTTTAATATGCTACATTTAACCAGTTTCTAGTTCCATGACCTTGTTCTATGGCTTGCCATTCACAAATATAAGTATTGCCTAATGTAGTCCATAATTACTTTTCCAAACTAATAAAAAATATACATTTTCTCCTTGGATTTCCAAGCGGTTTATTTTACTATGTTATGTTGTAAAAATTCATGAAAACAAAAATATAATAGTAAAGAAGAATAACTAATAAACTTCATCTTAACAATGAGCTAGGTATTCACAAATGGGTAAGCTTCAAAATTATTCAACATTAACAAATTAATTAAAATATCCAGTCATTGGCTGGATATTTCAAATCCTAATGAGAAATTTTATCTAGCACAAAATAAATTTAAGTACTAATATGTTATCAGGATTTGCTTTTAGCTTACTACTTGCAAGATTTAAAGAGTTCTGAGTTCTGAGAGAATGGAACATAAAACTTTATTAGAAGGTACACACAGAAAGATCTCTGTGGCTAGGATATAGTGTTCTCCTCCCTTATGGTGGCTGTCTTAATCCATTTTGTGCTGCTATAACAGAATACCACAGATTGAGTAATTTATGAAGTACAGAAATTTATTCTCTTAAAATTCTGGAAACTGAGAAGACCGAGATCAAGACAACAGCATCTGGTGTGGGCTTTCTTACTGTGTCCTCACATGGCAGAAGGCAGACAAGCAAGAGAGAGACAAGTGCTGAATCCCCAAATGGTAGAAGAGCAGAATCAAATAAACCCACTCCCACTAGCCCTTTTTATAGTTGCATTATAAAACGGGCTTGTGGGAGTGCTCTATCCACATATCCTCATAAATCCTATCCACATTTTTGAGGGTAGAGCCTTCATGACCTAAACACTTCCCATTAGGCCCCACCTTTCAACATTATTGCATTGGGAATTGAATTTTAACATGAGTGTTGGAGGGGACAAAAGCACTCAGTAGGACCTGTCTCCTTCTATAGCAAGACGATTGACACTGATGACACACAACTACAATTTTCCCCTTTAATTTTGATTTTTAAGAAAGAGTTTCTTCTGTTCTCCAACAGAGTTATTACAATGCAGTAGAAATGAAAACATTTTTCTGGACAGAGTTCAAGATAAAAGACTTCAGATCACATCATACATTTCTTCTATTCCCTCTTTTAAAATTATATAATGGGAATGGTTAATAGCTTTACTCTGCCATGCTTTCCAAGTGCTGCATTTCGATTCTGTTTGTTCATCTGACAGATTTTAATTCTATTTGCTCACAGGTGAAGCAAGCAAATAACTAATGCTCAAAGAGCCTTCCTCAGCTTGGTCTCTGGAACTTTCAGCACTCACTACCCACATATTCCCTCCCCAGCACAATAGTCAAGCATACAATTGGGTTATAAACTTACTGATAACCAGGAAAAAAGAGGGAAATTGAATGTTAGAGATTTCTATCAAAAAAAATGAAAATCTCTGGGAAAAAAAAATTTTAGTAGGATTGGATATAAATGAATTTTCTGATTTTTATTGAGAAACATTTTCTCACATAACTTATAGGCATTGCCTTTGGAAATAAAACTGGCCAAGTCAAAATGTGGTTTATTACTTTCATTCCATGTAATCATCAAAGAAAATGAAGATCTCACCATTAAATATGATTTCTCTACAGTAATTCTATGAGGATCTATACTAATTTTTGTGTGAACCTGACATTGAATATGAACATGTTTACTAATGTTCAGCATTGCACATTAATTGGAAAATAAGCCTTGGAATACAGAGTATGAAAGGACTCTTCACCTTTGCGTGACCTTCTCTAAATATAGCTTCTCTACTTTAAGCATTTGATAGGTCTTGGAATGCAGACAACTTGAGTTTACATTTTCTGACAAGTATTTTTAAGTGCATTTTTCCTCTGGTAAGTTATGATGAATTATATGCTCTGTAAAGAAGAGAAATGCATAGTAGATTTGACATTTTTATATAAAACCTGAAAATTTGTGGAGAGTTAGAGAAACGAATTAAAACTATATACCGAAGTGGGTAACATATGGGGTGATTTCTGAGTTCAGACTTTGGCAAGTAGACAGTAGCAGTTTTACCTTCTTCGAAACTCCAGTTAAAATGTTTATAAGGACTGAGAAAAAATATGAATAAAAATTGCTATGGCATTGGCGCCTAAGAAAAATAGATATGAGTAAGCATGCCTAAATTTAAGCAGGACTGCAATTTTAACACCCATTGAAGTAGTCAGTAGTCTTTCAGGCCAAAAATGGCATATGAAACAAGGATCATTTTACATTAATAAATGTTAAAATCCTGAGTGAAGATATAATGGTCCTGAACTTTTATCATGCTAGTAGTTTTGGACACATCGCTATCAATTTTTGTTAGGCCAAGTATATTTAAAAAATCAGTTAAGCCTTGCTTTAAGGGATTCAGATACAGATCTGAATGAAAGAAAGCAGACACGTCTTATGTATTATTTTCAAATAGTTAAATGGAGATATCTTAGGTCTGTATTATCTTTGTACGCCAAGGTGCAGAAGGAGATGAAGATAAAGTCTCTGAAACTTTGAAAGGCCTTATACGAAGCTTTAATTAGAGTGGATGGAAATTCAGCAGATAAATTGACACGAGGAACATTCACACGGAGCTATTTAGAATGGATAAGAGAGAACGGGGGCTGCAAGAAGGGTCACAAGGGTTCTATTTCAGTGGTGCTTTAATGAATGGGGAAGGCTAATACTGAGTTATAGAAGATCTGAACAATATTGTAAAGGAATCAGTGGCAGATTGCCATGAACTACATGAGACTAGGAGGCAAAATTGTGTAAGTCAATGGGATATTTAAATGTGATTTCTGTTCCTTTTTTCATCTTTTCTACAATGGAACAAAATTAGGAATCCATTTTGTTATGATTGGCTCGAACCAACCTCAGTTCTAATTCACTTACAGATCTATTTTCCCCAGATCATGAAATATCTATGTCTGATGGCTTTTTCCTATTACAACTCATGCAGCAATAAGAAGTTAATCTAGCCAATGGATTTTTCAGGTTCCAGTTCATTAAGTTGCTAGAAAACCACATTACAAAAGAACATAAGCATTTCTGATAACTTGCCATAACTGTTTTCACCAATTATTCTGAATATATTGCCTCACAAAGATCAGATTCTTTGGAAATCGTTCATGAGTTTAGTATCAGAGGGAACAGAATGTAATTTTTAAAACATATGATTATATAGTGACTCCGTATTTAATTGTTTGAGGGCTGCCGGACTTTCTCTCAAATAATTACATCATTTTTATTCCCACCAACAGTGTATGAGGCTTCTGATTGATGTAATCAAATTCTTACTTGTACTTGTTATTATCTGACTTTCTGATTGTAGCTATTCTAGTAGGTGCGATTTGGTATCTCATTGTGGTTCTGAGTTGCATTTTCCTGATAATTGATTATATCACCATCTTTTCATATGCTTATTATCTATTTTTATAGCTCTTTTGGAGAAATGTCTATCCAGATTTTCTGCCCCTTTTAAAATTTGGTTATTTGTATTTTTGTTATTTAGATGAATAATGATAGGTAATTGGTTTGGTCTCTATGTGTTCTCTTACCATAATATAGGAAAATAGGCATCTCCAGAAAAATTTCCCTGTTTCCTTTAACTCAAAAATATATCACTGTACTAATCACTATACAATCATAATTAGTTATCTAATTTAATGATTAGGTGTGACATATTGTCAAAGATGAGAATGCAGAGTAACAAATATATTAAGTATTTTAAGCCATTATTCTACTTTTAACTTCATTGTCAAATTAAAATAGGAGGACAGGAAATGCAAAAGCATTTATTTTTATCCTTTGTCTTATAATTTGACCACCTATATCAGTTACCTATATCTGTCAAATATAATTTCCTGTATGGAGTATTTCGGATTGCCCCTAATTCACACACATTAACTGACTTTACCTGACTAATCTATTATTAAGTTCCATCTATTTCTAATATTCCAATCCCCATCTCTCTCAAAGTACATAAGAATTTAAAGGACAGAAAGATCAAATCTATCTTGTGAATGAAGACACACTGACTTCATTAGAGAAGTGGCAATTTAGCTCATCATTAAAAATAACGTCCACAAATGCTCAGGGTGAATCACACGAAAGGAGGTGCAAAGATGGAGACACATAATAAATATATTCATGGGGAAAAGTGATAAGACTCGTCAGAATGGGTTGTGGGGAGAATCTTTAAATATAAATTGTAAGATTGCACAAAAGCTTAGGGATAAGTCTGCACAACTTGACCTCCAGGCAATTAGAAGACATAGAAATTGGTGTTATGATACCTGAAGATCAAACTGAGCTCTTGTGTGTTGGCATGAATATACAGAGGCCGACAAGAAGTATTGTTCAAGCATTTACCTAAAAAAGAAGCATGCTCTAAAATATGAATATGGGCATATGATAGTGTAATTAAGAAAATTAACTTAACTCCGTCATTTTTCCACGAGCACCTCTTCCCCTGAAACCACAAGTGCTTCACCTGTCACAAGAATTTTACCATTTCTTGTGAAGAAGTCTACAGAATTAAAAAAAAATAAGTAAAATAGTTTAGATGAGGAGAAATAGAGAAAGAATAACTGTTAGGGAAGGGGAAAATGTAAAACAAGCACACAGAACCAGGCAAAAATAAATATGCCATGTGACTTGTCACTATGGGAGCTATTTTACCATCCACTTCATTTATTTCATCTGTTACAGAGAAATTATAACAAGAGTTAGAGATTTTAATTAGATATTGACTGTGACCCTTAGTTATTCCAAAATACCTGAAAATTAAAGGATTAATGTGCTTTTAAATGGAGTTTAGGAAATAAGAAAATTATTACCTCATAATTAAAATGTTTAAAAATGTTAACTTGAGAAGTCATCTAACTATGCATGTTTTGGTATTAATTTCCTTTTTCAAGATACATCCCTGCAAAGATAATCCAAAATACAATTGGAGAAAGATTAGGTATATTAGAGCTTGACAGAGAAGGATCCTTATGGGAAATACCAGGTTTTTTGGTTTGTTTATTTATGTTGCTTTGCTTTGGATTTTAGAGTTGCTGAAATTGAACACTTAGATATTCAGGACAAGCAGCTAACTTCTTTTTAATTAAGTCTATGGATGACCTATAACATAGACACACAGGAACACAAATAATTAACTGATCTAGACAAAGTCATTGACTTTAAAAACATGTTACCTGGTACTTGTATCAGTCTGTTCAGTCTGCAATACCAAAATACCAAAGACTGGGCAGCTGATAAACAACAAAAATTTTCACAGTTCTGGAGACTGAGAAGTACAAAATCAAGGATCCAGCAGATTCAATGAGGGCCCACTTCTTGGTTTGTATCATGTCCTCACATGGTGGGAGTGGCTAGCTAGCTCTCTGCAGTCTCTTATAAGGACACTAATCACAACCATGAGGGTTCTGCACTCACCACCTAATCAACTTCCGAAGACCCCAATTCCTAATATCACCTTGAGGGTTGGGATTCAACAAATGAATTTTTTGGGAAACCAGCATTCAGACCACAGAATAATTATTCATGAAAAAGCAAGTATTCACTTACTATGACAGCAAAACCATGTTTAAAATATTAACAAAAGACATTTTAAAAAGAATAAAGTTCACGCTTAAAACCACCACAGTAATCTAACAATTATTTTTATTTATTTTGATGCCTTTTCCAACGTCAATCTTACGTACATTCATTTTACTTCATTGTATTTATGTCTGTGTATGTTCATGTGGATATATTCTAGTAAAAATTCTTTTGAAATAATCCATGATTATATAAAGATTTCTATTTTAATTTTCTGTTCTTATATTTAACATTTTTAGAGGCTTCATAAGATCACCTTAAATAGAAGCATTTACTGTAAAATTTCCTTGTTGATAACAGTGTTTAGTGTTTTTACTGTGAATAACTCTTTAAGAACATCTTTAGACACAAAGAATATCGTTTTTTAATAGCTAAAATTTATTGACCTCTAAGCATATTTTAGATTCTGTGCTAAGTTCCTTTCAATTGTTTACAGGTTTGTTTCTCAGAATAGATATATTAAACAGATTCTTTTATAATACATCTTACAGATAATAAGGATGAGGTCCAGTCAGGCGCTGTGGCTCACGCCTGTAATCCCAGCACTTTGGGAGGCCGAGGCAGGTGGATCACTTGAGGTCAGGGGTTCAAGGCTAGCCTGGCCCACATGGCGAAATTCCATCTCTACAGAAAATACAAAAATGAGTCAGGTGTGGCAGCACGTACCTGTAATCCCAGCTACTTGGGAGGCTGAAGCAGGAGAATTGCTTGAACCCAGGAAGCAGAGGTTGTAGTGAACCCAGATCATTTCACTGCACTCCAGCCTGGGCAACAGAGTGAGACTTCACCTAAAAAAAAAAAAAAAAAAATGTGTTCCAGAGGCATTAACTAACTTGCCGACAGTGACACAGCAATCCAGAAGGAGCTAGAGTTCAAACTGAGTGTGGCTTCTGGTTTTGTATATCTATACTGGGTCTTCATTTTGTATACAAAAAAGTAAAAATTACCATGATATATAAAACAAGTACAGATTATCTTCCAAAAAATGGCATACTCATAAAGCTCCTAACAATATTTGAATATACTATATCTTGTGAGGAGATAACACTAGGGTATCTGAATAAGAGGTCAAAGAAAGAATTCAGATAACTACAGATAAGAAAATGATATACTTTGACTTACTATATACATACAAAGGAATAACAGTTCCTATATGCCTTTGAGATTATTGGTTATGTGAAGCTATCCCTTTATTGGAACCAGAGGTGATTGACTAACAGATAATACGTCTCCTGAAAAGAACATTCTCAGTTGGCTCAAAATTTGATGCACTGCTGACTTTTAAATATTAAAATGCCATAGTGTTATTAGGAGTTATAGCTAGAATTGTCTTTATATCAGACTATACATTGGACTTCTATATTAGTCAGACATCTTTGTTAAAAGTGGCAGGACCGGCCAGGCGCGGTGGCTCATGCCTGTAACTCAGCACTTTGGGAGGCCGAGGCAGGTGGATAATGAGGTGAGGCGTTCGAGACCAGCCTGGCCAACATAGTGAAACCTCGTCTCTACTAAAAATACAAAAAATTAGCCGGGCGTGGTGGCGGGTGCCTGTAATCCCAGCTACTTGGGAGGCTATGGCAGGAGAACTGCTTGAACCTAGAAGGCGGAGGTTGCAGTGAGCCAAGATCATGCCACTCACTCCAGGTTGGGCAACAGTGGGAGACCCCGTCTCAAAAAAAAAAAAAAAGTGGCAGGACCAACCTAAACTGAACTTCTTTTTAACGAGATACTTAATTTCTTCTTCTATTGGAAGCAGCAGTTCAAACAATATATTCAGGACTAGTTTTAATTCTTTTCTCTCTTCCCATTTTTTTTTTGTAATGTTTCGTTCTGTCCAGGCAACAAATGTCTCTGCTTACATTGTCTCGATTCGTTCCTGGAACTCTAACTATAGAACAGATTGACCTTGAGTCACAGACCCAGTATAAATCGATCTGCAATGTAGAAAAGGAAAAAACTATTTTTGCCTCTACCCATTCTAGGTTAACTGCCTGGGGCCCTGATAAAAGACAAATTAACAAAAGAAAAACAAACAAGTTTATCAACATGTACATCTTACATATACACAGGATTACTCAGTGATAAAAATGTCAAATGAGTATTTAAAACAGGCTTATGAAGCATCTTAAGAACGATTTTTTTTTTAGAGAATTAACAAGATGAAGGAAAAGGATTTTTAGCTTCAAGGGGTGGCAAATTGTTAGAAGGCATTAATCTATGAAGATACTAATGGTAGAAAAGGGCTAGTTAGTAAAGTTTGTTTGGGTAGATTTCCTTAGTATCATCTCACTTCTGGTGAAAAGGTTGTTATCCCATTCCTGGCATGCGAAGTTAGAGGGCAGACAGGGAAGATAACTTCAGGAGAGGAATTTATGTTTCGTTTTCAGGTAAATAGAAGGATGGCAGAAATGTCATGTGTCTGCTTTTTGTCAAGAGCATTCAGCTCAAAATAATCTTTATGCCAGAGTGGCATATTTTGGGGTGGCGCTGAACTTCTGTGAACTAACTCTGGACTAAATACATTGACTGACAGTGGTGGAGGTACTTTCACAAAGTAAATTGCTATACAGGAGACTAGATGTTGGACAGGCAAATTTCAGTGAATGTACACCTTTCTGTCATCCATTTATTCTATCACTCCCAGAAAATTCCTCACACTGTTAACAGTACTAGTCATTTCATTCTCTTTTACAATGTTTTCAATGATTCTTCATTCAGTATCTCATTTATCATGTTTTAGATGGGAATCTAGCATCCTTCAGATCAGCACCTCGAGCATACATTTAAGCATCACTTTCATCCGTTCTTTGATCTATATTCCATGATCAACACAACAAGAGTCACTTGGCTGCCACATGGCACCTTTACGAGAATTGTTCCACCAGTTACAGCTTACTCACCTTCTAACCCTCTAAAGTAGGGTAACCTTATCACACATCTGTGTTCTGGGGTGGAAGGACAGGTAAACATTTTATGAAATCACAAATTCTTACAGCTCTGTCCTTCTTTTATGTCATCAATGAATATATAACTCTAATTTGTGAAGTCAGATTTTTAAAGATTCAGAGTAAAATATCTTCTGTGTATTAGAATCACTTTAGATTAATGGTTTCATCATGTTAGCCTTCAAGAATTCTTTGCTTGAATCAGCTTTTGGACCTAATCTGATTTCAGTCTTTATATTTTACACTATTATATTTTTATTACACTCATGAATTTAGATGTGCTTATGTCAATCACTGAAATCTGAATTCTAAAATCAGTTCTAACTCCAACCTCCACATTCTTTATGCTATAAAAAGTACCAAACATCGAGTCTTAGATCGATGTATCTGTCTATCTATCTATCTATCTATCTATCTATCTATCTATCTATCTATATCTATCTATCATCTATCAAACATCTGCCTATATATCTATATTTATCTGTCTGCCTATATATCCGTCTATCTATCTATTTGGTGAAATGAAAATCAGGGTGATGAGGTTATTCACACAAATTCACAAAAGAGGAGAGTATCAATGTTAGGAATATGGATTACATCTCTAAATTCTTAGGCAAATATTCCTTTCATACAGTATGCTGCTTTTTAATACCAAGATTTGATTAAAGTAATCTGTTCTTTAGAAGGTAGCCAGGTTAAATACCACTTTTTAATCTCAATTTTTCTTCGTTTGTCCTTGAAATATTAGTGATTGAAAATCAGACAGAATGTGAAAGGTGTGGCATAATCTAAAACAAAATGAGTTTGAAAATTCATAAGCAGTCACCCCTTAAAACAATTACCTTCTTCATCTATTTTTCTCTTTTCTTTTTATCAGATACACTAACATATACAGTTACTATACCACACACACACACACACACACACACACACTGATCATAAAAGGCAAGCTTGCTAGTATAATTTTAAATAAATTTTCTAATGTTCCCTAGTTCTCCTTTCAAGTATTTTTCTTGCTTTACCTATTTAATTAACCAACTGTGAGGCTGCATAGCATTTTATTCATTACAGTGATGATAATTATTCCTGGCAAGTATGACAAAAATAATAAAGATGATTCTAGAGGAAAAAGTAAAACATGAGAACTATTTTTTGTAAGGACAAAATAATATGTAAACTTGATTATTATATTGATTAGCTCTCATTATTTTAACAAACTGTGATCATCTTTGCAGGCAATATTGTTTAAATGCAGTTGAATACACTTCAATACAATATCTATCTTTGCCAAATTGCACTTTTATTTAGCTTCACATATAGTTAGAGGATAAAATATTTTTGCATAGGAAAGCCAGAAAGTTAAAAACCATTACTATTTTAAAAATAAAATTACATATTTTATAAGATAATTAAATTTTACTTCTAAATATATTAAGAAGGGAAATCTATTTTAATATGCAGATACATTCACTTACATTATGCAATGATTTAGAAAACCGATTTTCTGAAGTTATTCCAATATCATTTCAGGTTCAACCTTTCTACTTGTTCAGCATCAAGAATAATTAATAATGTGTTTCTGGTTGTATTCCTAAATCATTCTTTCTTATTGTACTGAGTGCTTTTATATATAGAGAGATAGATATTACACACACACATATATATACATATGCACACATACATATATACATATGTATGCACACAATCATATATATATATATACACACACACACATAAATATACATCAATATATATGCATTGGTAATCTGTGTTTTTTCTTAGATACTAAGTGACAAAGGAGTTGGAAATTTTATGGATGGAAAAACATATATGGGCCTTTATCCAAAGAGGAAATTAGATGTATATTTCAGGAAATATTTTTATTTATGTTTCCAATTAAATTTAGTTTGAAATGAGGTAATCTTTAAAGCCATTAGTTTTGTTTAGATGTGTTTGTGCAACAAAGATGTCAAGTGCTCTTTTATAAAAAAAAGTCAGTAAAAAAGGAAAGAAAAAGAAAACTTATCTAGCCTTATCTTTCTTTTCATTATTGTTTTCTCATTAAGAGTATTTGAAAATAGTAGATGTCTGGGTGCAGTGGCTCATGCCGGTAGTCCTAGGACTTTGGGAGGCCACGATGGGAGGATTGTTTTATCCCAGTAGTTCAAGAAAAGCCTGGAAAAAATAGTAAGACCCCATATTTACAAAAAAATAAATAAATTAGCCAGGCATGCTGGCACACACCTGTGGAGTCAGCTACTTGAAAGGCTGAGACAGCAGGATCTCATGGGCCCAAAAGGTCAAGGCTGCAGTGAGCAATGATTGCCTGACACTGTGTTCCAGCCTGGGGGACAAAATGAGATCATATCTAAAAGAAAGAAAGAGAGAAGGTAGGAAGGAAGGAAGGAAAGAAGGAAGGAAGGAAGGAGGGAGGGAGGGAGGGAGGGAAAGAAGGAAGGAGAGAAAGAGAGAGAGAGAGAAAGGAAGGAAGGAGGGAAAGAAGGAAGGGAGGGAGGGAGGGGAAAGGCAAAAATATAAAAGTAGAATTGTGGTATCGTATTGAAGCAGGATTTTTCTCAACCACTTTTGCCAGCTGGAGGCACTTAGCTGGCAACACCCTTGCCTTGCCTTGGCCCCCAGCTTTGGGGCTGGCTCATCCCCCTGCCATTTCTGTCATGTGGGGCAGCTGCCCTCCACTGGCAGTGGGCACAAGGGCACGATGTTACAGCCTTCTCTGTACCCACATTTGGTGGATCCTGAGCTCTTGTCCTGCAACCAAGAAGAATGAAAATATGCTGACAATCAAAGAATGAAGAGGGCGGAGAATAATTTTATTGAACTATGAAACAGTTCTCATGGGCATGGTGCCCCACCCCCACAAAAGAGTTGTTTTTCCTTCAGTGTGGCTGAGTCTGGGGCTTTCATGGGCTCAGAATAGAGACATGCTGATTGGTTTATGAGTATGCAAAGAAAGGCTAAAGAAAAGGCACCGCTCAAAGGTGGGCGTGGCAGTATAGAAAAACCAATTAGGAAAGGGTAGGTATACGTAAAATAGGTGAAGGGTGGGGATCAATCAGAGGAATTCTTGCCAAACAGGAAGACAGATTCTCAATCTGGTCTGTGGATTTGACTTGTAGCTTGGCTTTCAGGCTTTAAACTATCTTTGGCTTAGAGGTGGGGTTTCACTGGGGACCCGCCTCTATCTGACTAGGCATTTGTCTACCTCCTGATGCTATCAGTATTATAATAGAGTTTTGAGAGCATATCTTTAATATACTTACCAAACTGTGTAAGTCAAGTTGATTTATATTGATAGTAATGCCAAAACAGGAAATCACAGACCCACCTAAGCGATTACTAAGTTAAAATATAAACTGGAACAATCACAAATTTATGTTAATACAATGATAATTATAGCTTTGAGATGTGTTATGTTTACTTATGTATAATTGAAAATGATGGTAGTCGATATTGACCCTCAAGGTCTCTTCTTAAACTGACACACCTAACACAAAATACACATGTAACTTCTTGATACATTTTCTGTATTAGTATGTTTTCACGCTGCTAATAAAGACATACTTGAGACTGGGCAATTTACAAAAGAAAGAAGTTTATTGAAGTTACAGTTCCACGTGGCTGGGGAGGCCTCACAATCATGGTTGAGGTGAATGGCATGTCTCACATGGCAGCAGACAAGAGAAGAGCTCGTGCAGGGAATCTCCCCTTTTTAAAACCATCAGACCTCGTGAGACTCATTCACTAATGAGAACAGTGCAGGAGAGACCTGCCCCATAATTCAATCACCTCCCACTGGGTTCCTCCCACAACATGTGGGAATTGGGGGAGTTACAATTCAAGATGAGATTTGGGTGGGGACAGAGCCAAACCATATCATTCTGCTCCTGGCCCCTCCCAATTCTCTTGTCCTCACATTTCAAAACCAATCATACATTCACAACAGTCCCCCAAAGTCTTAACTCATTTCGGCCGTAACTCAAAAGTGCACAGTCCAATGTCTCATCTGAGACAAGAAAGTCCCTTCCACCTATGACCCTGTAAAATCAAAAGCAAACTAGTTACTTCTTAGATACAATGGGGGTACAGGCTTTGGGTAAATACAGCCATTTCAAATGGGAGAAATTGACCAAAACAAAGGGTCTACAGGTCCCATGCAAGTCCGAAATCCAGCAGGGCAGTCAAATCTTAAAGCTCCCCAATGATCTCCTTTGACACCATGTCTCGAATCTGGGTCACGCTGATGCAAGAGGTGGATTCTGATGGTCTTGGGGAGCTTCACCCCTGTGGCTTTGCAGAATACTTCCTCCCTCCCAGCTGCTTTCATGGAATGGTCTTCAGTGTCTTTAGCTTTTCCAGGTGCACAATGCAAGCTGTTGGTGGACCTAACATTCTGGGGTCTGGAGGAGTGTCCCCCTTCTCATAGCTCCACTAGGTGGTGCCCCAGTAGGGACTCTGTGTGGGGGCTTCAACCCCACATTTCCTCTTTTGCACTGCCCTAGCAGAGGTTCTCCGTGATGGCCCCGCTCCTGCAGTAAACTTTTCCCTGCGCATCCAGGCATGTCCATACATCTTCTGAAATCTAGGCGGAGGTTCCCAAACCTCAATTCTTCACTTCTGTGTACCTGCAGGCTTCAATACCTTATGGAAGCTGCCAAGACTTGGGGCTTCCACCCTCTGAAGCAACAGCCCAAGCTGTACCTTGGTCCCTTTTAGTCGCAGCTGGAGTGGCTAGGATGCCAAGCATGGGGACCCTGGGCCTGGCCCACAAAACCATTTTCTCCCAGGCCTCTGGCCTTGTGATGGGAGGGCCTGCTGTGAAGACCTCTGACATGCCCTGGAGTCATTTTTCCCATTGTCTTGGGGATTGACATTTGGCTCCTGGTTACTTATGCAAATTTCTGCAGCAGCTTCAATTTCTCCTCAGAAAATGAGATTTTATTTTACATCATATTGTCAGGGTGCAAATTTTCCAAACTTTTATGCTCTGCTTCCCTTATAAAACTGAATGCCTTTAACAGTATCCAAGTCACCTCTTGAATGCTTTGCTGTTTAGAAATTTCTTCCACCAGAAACCCTAAATCATCTCTCTCAAGTTCAAAGTTCCACAAATCTCTAAGGCAGGGTCAAAATGCCACCAGTCTCTTTGCTAAAACATAACAAGAGTCGTCTTTGCTCCAATTCCCAAAAAGTTCCTCATCTCCATCTGAGACCACCTCAGCATAGACCTTATTGTTCATATCACTATCAATATTTTTGTCAAAGCCATTCAGCAAGTCTCTAGGAAGTTCCAAACTTTCCCACATTTTCCTGTCTCCTTCTGAGCCCTCCAAACGGTTCCAGCCTCTACCTGTTACCCCGTTCCAAAGTCACTTCCACATTTTCAGGTATCTTTTCAGCAGTGCCCCACTCTACTGGCACCAATTTACCGTATTAGTCTGTTTTCACGCTGCTGACAAAGACACACCCAAAACTGGGCAATTTAAAAGAGAAAGAATTTTATTGGACTGACAGTTCCACGTTGCTAGGAGGCCTCACAATCATGGCAGAAGGCAAAAGTCATGTCTTACATGGCAGCAGACAAGAGAAGAGCTTATGCAGGGAAACTTTCCATTTAAAAACCATCAGATCTCATGAGACTCATTCACTATCATGAGAACAGCACAGGAGAGACCCGACCCCATAATTCAATCACCTCCCATCAGGTTCCTCCCATGACACCTGGGAATTGTTGGAATTACAATTCAAGGTGAGATTTGGGTGGGGACACAGCCAAACCATATGACTTCCACTATTTAGTGTTGATTTCATAACAGATTTAGAGATGTGTCACCCATTGAACATGATTGTCATGAAAGAAGTAACCATATCCTTACTCATATTATAGCTTGCTGTGCTTCTAAGCACAAAATTAAAGCTCGCAATGACTTTAGGATTCCAAATTTGCTGTGAGAAATGACAAAAACTCTCTGTATTTATTTCTTCTGAGAAAATGCTTACATACAATTTGGAAGAGTCCACATTAAAAAAAAAAAAAAAGAATTGCTCTGAAACTATCTGGGACAAAAACGTTGCTCTGGAACTACCTGGGACAAAAATGCATTCTTAAACATTTTATTTAGTTATATTTCTTGATAACTCAAAAATTATAAGGCGAGAGATAGTCATTGATCATAATCTTTTGCTTTTAAAAAAGAAAGGATCCTCTTGTACTTCAACTGAGTCAGTTGGGTGTAAATATTCTCAAGAGCTGATATTCAGCAGGTATACCCAAGTATATCACCTAATGTTAAAATGTTAAAACATTTCCATATATGTTGTTTTTAACTAGCCACTAACTCAAGACTCTCAAGGATGGCTCTTGACCATATGGCTTTTTTAATCCTTCTCTTGGGATTGAAAGATATAAAGTTATGTCTATGGCTATACCACCTTGAATATGCCCAATCACACCTAAAAAATCTAAAGTTAAAAAAGTAATGCCTGGCCTGGGAGGGGCCTCCAATACCCTGTTTTGTGTTACCTTTCCGTCTGTTTGTCTTGGTTAGTGCTCATGCTTACAGATAATTAAATACCACCCTAGGTATCCCTATCTTACAATAAAATACCTGAAAATATTGTACTAGATTGTTTTGGATCAAATTTCTTACTTGAAATACCTATAAAAAGTGACAAAATGAAATAACATTACCTTTAAGGCCATAAAGAATTCCCAAGGAAGCAATGATTTATAGATCCAGAATGCAGAAGTAAAGATCAAAGTAGTAAATCTTAAATTATGTCTTTCTTTCCCCTTGCGGGTAATTGCTGATGTCAAAAGTAGTAGCTGAGAGGTTGAGAGGCTAAGGAGAAAATGACAGTTAAGTGGTTCAGAAGGTAAACAGAGCTTCCGGAACAGTTGTAGAACTGAGGAACAACAGTTCAAGTTGAGAGACCACAAGGAAGAAAATCCCTGGTGAACACCCAAAATTTCAGTTTGGCAGTCAGAATTTCTATATCCTAGAAATAAGAATAATTCAGAAAAAAATCAGTTCTCTTGAGAGGGTGAAAGGGCTTCAGGTCATTTTAAGCTCTGGTTGTAGTTATATGTTCTCCTTCAAATAAAATTCCTTGCCAAAAGCAAAAGAAAACTCTTCCTCGGGAAAAAATAATATATAAATAATATACAGAGCATTAAATTCTCACTACAATTTCTCATCTACAAATATGTCACTCAATCAAAAACAACTTGGTATTTTTAAGTAAATATATAAATAAATATATAAAAATATATATATGTATTTTATGTAATTAGAACAACCTATATCATAAGATAAGTAACAATTGACCCTTGAACAATATGGGTTTGAAATGTGTGTCCACTTCTAAGGGGATTTTTTTTAATCAATAAATTTATATCAAGTGTGCCTGCCTCTCCTGCCTTGCCTTTCAACTCCCCTACCTCTTCCACCTATGAAAGAATCAACATGATCAACCCCTGAGTCAACAAGACCAACTTCTTTCTCCTCCTCCTCAGTCTACTCAGTGTGAAGAAGATGAAGATAAAGACCTTTATGATGATCCATTTCCTCTTAATGTATAGAAACTATATTTTATCTTCCTTATAATTTTCTTAACATTTTAACAACATGTAGCATTATCTTGCTGTAATCTAAACATGTGGTATATAGGCCAGGCGTGGTGACTCATGCCTGTAATTCCAGAACTTTCGGAGGCCGAGACAGGTGGATCTCCTGAAGTCAGGAGTTTGAGACCAGCCTGGCCAACATGGTGAAACCCTGTCTCTACTAAAAACACAAAAAATAGCCAAGCATGGTGGTGAGCTTCTGTAATCCGAGCTACTTGGGAGGCTGAGGCAGGAGAATCATTTCAACCGGGGAGGCAGAGATTGCAGTGAGCTGAGATCCTGCCGCTGCACTTCACCCTGGGCGATAAGAGCGTAACTTTGTCTCAAAAAAAAAAAAAAGTGATATATAATACATACAAATACATAACATGCAAAATATATGTTAATTGGCTTTATGTTATTAGTAAAACTTCAGTTAGTAGTTAAGTTTTACAGAGTGAAAAGTTATACTCAGAGTTTTGACTGTGCAGGTCAACGTTTCTTACCCTGTGTTGCTGAAGAGTCAACCGTATGTGTGTTTGTGTATGTGTGTGTGTGTGTATATATATATATACATATACATATAAGAAGCCCATTTTACTTAAAATAGACATAATAAGCCCATTTTATTTAAAAAACACCTCAAAATGTATAAAGGAATATTTTAAAGAACAAGAATAAAAAAATAGACGCACCTACAGGCATATTGTAAAATTAAGATATTCTTCAAGTAACAGATTTGTAAAAGCTAGATTCTTCAAGTAATAGATTTTTAAAACTATTTTTAAAAGATTACAGGTAATTAGAAAACATGGTTCACTAAATTGTTCTAGTTGCTGTATATAAAACTTAGAACCAAACACTGTATAATACATCTGTTTTTTAAAAAGTACACACATAAATTTAGTAAAATGACTAAAAATCTCGGATGTATCAAGCTTCAACAAATGTTCAAGAATTTGAAGTCATACAGTGTGTTCTCTGACTTTAAGGTAACTATGCCAGAAACAGTACAAACTATATATTAATAGAAAATTGTCAAATATTTTGGAAATTATTTAATAGATGTCTAATTAACATATAGGTTTAAAAGTCATAAAATGTAAAGTAGAAAACATGCTGAAACCAAACAATAAAAATATAACACATATATATATACACACACTAATATATGTAGTAGTGTTTAGAACTATAGATTTAAATGTATATATTACAAAATAAGTTGAGGTTCTATATAAATTTTAGAATTTTTTTATATTTCTGTGAAGAATGTCATTAACATTTTGATAGGGATTGCGTTGAATCTGTATATTGCTTTGGTAGTATGAACATTTTAACAATATCGATTCTTTCAATCCGTGAACATGAAATATCTTTTTTTCTTGTTTGTGTCCTCTTCAACTTCCTGAGTCAATATTTTATAGATCTTATTGTAGAGACCTTTACTTCTTTGGTTAAGTTTATTACTATATATTTTATTTTATTTGTAGCTCTTTTAAATGAGTCACTTTCTTGATTACTTTTTTAGATTATTCGCTGTTGGCATATAGAGATGCTACTGATTTTTGTGTGTGTGTGTGTGTGTGTGTGTGTGTGTGTGTGTGTGTGTGTGTTTTGAGACAGAGTCTCGCTCTGTCGCCCATTCTGGAGTGCAGTGGCGCGATCTTGACTCAGTGCAAACACCGCCTCCCGGGTTCAAGCGATTCTCCTGCCTCAGCCTCCCGAGTAGCTGGGACTACAGGCACATGCCACTAAGCTTGGCTAATTTTTTTTGTGTTTTTAGTAGAGACAGGGTTTCACCGCATTAGCCAGGATGGGCTCAATCTCCTGACCTTGTGATCCACCCACCTTGGCCTCCCAAAATGCTGGGATTACAGGCGTGAGCCACTGTGCCTGGCCAATGTTACTGATATTTAATGTTTATTTTGTATCCTGTAACTTTATTGAATTTGTTTATCAATTCCAATAATTTCTTAGTGGAATCCTTAGGTTGCTCCAAATATAAGATCATATCCTTGCAAACAAGGATAATTTCACTTTTTCCTTTCCAATTTGGATGACTTTTATTTATTTTTCTTGTTTGATTCCTCCTGCTAAATGAATAATCTCAGCACCTATATCAAAAAGTTAAAAAAGTCAGGAAATTAAACTCAAAGGAAGTAGAAAAACATCATGACAGAAGGTTTGGGTTAGAAAATCATTAAATTTAAGTTTAAAAAGGAATGAAAAAACTAATAAACCCCTAACAAGAATAATAGGGGAAAAAAGAATTCTAAAAATACCAAAATTAGTAATGAAAATATTGACATTACTGCAGATAATAAGGTAAAAATACATAAATTTTAAAATTTGGGTCAAATAATTTTCTAAAACCTGAAACTTAGCAAATGAAGACAGAGATTCTGAATAATGCTGTGTGGATAGCTGGCAATATGATCTAGTTTACTCAGGATCATTTTCTAGTTTACTCCTTTTGTTCTGGTGTTCTACATTTTTAATTTTGTTACAGATATTTAAATTATTTTAATCAAAGTATTATCATTAATATTTCATTTCAAATATGTCAAGTTGAGTTTAGAAAATGTTCATACTCTGTGAATTGTGCGTAATGGACAGGCTTCTCACCTAACATATGGTTAAATAGTAAGGATGATCAGCAATAACTATTTCTATTTTTCTGACAATTTCTACCCACAATGCAACTACATTCTTCCTTTGCAGAGAGCATGCTAATACAACAAGAGCCCTTGATTTAGCAAGGACATTGAAAGTGAGGAGAAGCTAATATAGCCTGTTCTTAAGCAGAGGAAGTATTCAACACTGCTACTTCTAGGTGTACAAGACATAGGCATCTTGATCCATGCTGCAGTCTGGTTTGCATGAAGTTACCAAGCCTACAATGAGGATACCAATAAGAAACTCTGGGAAAAGGTAAGGTAATGACAATGCTGGCCTTAGGGATATACTGATTTCTTTTCAGATGCTAAGACAAAAATAAACGAATCTTTTCTTCCTTTATATCAGTCAAGATCTAGACAGAATTCAGGATTAGTAGTTTCTACTAGATAATTTATAAGACTTATAATGAGACTATTTATAAAGTTGAAACAGGACTAGAAAATTCAATAAGGAATAGTGTATTACCACCTCAGGGCTAACAAATGTAGGGAGCTATTACTATACCAATGCCTGAAGGTCCAGTAGGAAGGAATGATTATTAGCAGACAGAGATGATGCCTGTAAGGAGAGAGTTTTCCACTAGGAATCATGGCCTACCATAAACAAAGCAGGCAACCCGTGCCTAAGCAGCAGGGAGGAAGTCAAGGGAATAAACATCCTCAACTCCATCTTCTCTGACCTGTTTGGCTGAACCTGAGAGCATTTCTGACACACGGGACTAAGATGAAAGAAGATTTATGTTCCAATTCTTCCATTCTGACAGGTTGTGATTATTTTGATGCTTGAGATGAAATATAAATATGTCTCTGATTAGTTCACCTAGTACAGTGGACATCATACTTAGCACAGGGCCAGCAAAATAGATCCCATGGGTCAAATTCAGCCTTCAGGTCAAATCTGGCCCACTCTCTGCCCCTGTTCATAGAAAAAATGATGACTCATAATTTAGTGGAAGCTCCATGTATATTTTAGAAACAATTTGTCTTTAAGGATTCGCTTCTATTTATATTTTGAGTTTGGGTCTTTTTCTCTTTGTCTTCCATAGTATTTTACTTGGAAGTTAGGAGAAACTGCTTCAGTATGCTGTTCCAGATGTGTAGCAGACAGTTATAGTCCTCTGCTCAGATTTGCTTTATTTGTGGTGATTTAACTTATCCAGATCTCAGTAAGAAATAGATTAGACAATATCTAAGGTGGCTTGAATTTCTAATCGTCTGAGTAGAAAAAAAAACAACTTAGATATAGATTATTAAACCCTACATTGACATTATTCAAACTAAGGTCAGAAAATTTACATCCCCTGCCACATTTTATTTACATTCATTAATGGAAGTAGAGAAAAACGTTATAGCACATACAAGCCCACATACCTAGAAAGCAAAATATTTGCAAACAACAAAATGACTTAAGGAGTTGTGTCGCCCCATACTGACAATTTTGGAAATAGCAAATATTTGGAAGATAAATATTTGGAAGATATTTGGAAGATAATAAAGGAATAAAATACATGTTTTCTTCCTTAATACTTTATTTTCTCTATACAGATATGACAATACACTATTCTCCTATGTAGTTTGCGTTCAATTATTAAGTAACTGGTGTCTACTATGCACAATTTAGACATTCATCTCAGTGTTTAGGTGTGCTAAGTAATGAAGCCAACTATGCTGTGGTTTTGAATAACACAATGAAAGAATAAACTCAATCTATTGTTTCCTGATGGAGACTATGAAGACCTCAGGTTCTATAGGAATGAAAATGTTAGGAATTGAGGGTGCCAAGACATACCTCTCCTTCAAAATGAAACAGTCAGCATTATTAGTGGCCAGTTAACTCCAGAAAGTCACCAAAAAAAAGTTCCAACCCATGGGGAAGTGTGTTCCCACCTGCCTCCTGCCAGATTCAGAATCACATTGGTCTACCGTGGAGCCACTAGCTTACTCTTTTACACACAGTAATAGACAAAAAAGTAGGAAGAGAGAGAGAGAGGGCCCCAAATCCAAAGTGAAACATACTTGGTGATTTTACAACAAAGTGACAAGCAATTCAGAGGCATACATTTAAAATAATCAGAATATTAAGAAGCAGACAAGTATTTGTTCTATTCTTCTTGAGGAAATGTAGATTAAAGAAAACATAAAAATTAAATTCCCACTCACTAGTAAAATGTGAGATAAAGTTATTCACATCTGAACAAACCACACTTCCCATGCTTGGGATGATTTTTAAGAGGAGGATAGAGAGAAAAGCCACAGGATTCCCTCCTAGGATTTTATGTGTGATGAAAGAATAATAATTCTACTCTATATAAATAAAACTGAAAAATAGGGAAAGAAAAAAATAGATAAGACTGCTAAATAGTGCACTAAGGTTTGTTTAAATCTGTACTCTTTTTCTCTCAGAAAAACAAAACATTACATTAACTGCTACTCTTTTACATTCAAGTATCTGACTTATAGTAATAGGATGTCGTAAAATATCTAAACAACAGGTAATCAGAAAAAAATTTCATATTACAAATTTTAAAAGTACATACTTTATGCTTTTAGTATATGAATATAAAGAAAACCAGAGAAAAATCTAAGGAATAAAAATGCTAATAAAACAATCAATCAAAATAAGGAAAAAAATAAACCTTGTCAAATAATAAAGTGTAGGTGATTGCCTAAATATAAGCAGACTGTAAGTCAATGTGCTGGGATATGTTTACTGCAGAAATTTAAAAAAAATTCTTAAGCCACTAATGCATGCAAGAAACTGTGAGTGAAGTTTATCAAAAATACATTCAGAACCTATAAAAAAGATGAAGAAAAAACAGCAATGAGATTTTTATTGCGAGAATGGGTTATAGAGGTTACTATTAAGTGTCATTTTATTAAAGATAATCTCAGCAAAAAATGTGTAAAGAATATAGAATTAAAATATAAATAGCAACATTTTTATTTATAAAACATATAAACATATTTACACTATTATATCTACAAACATGAAAATATTACTAAATTAAAAATATACTTTTTAATCCAAGTTAAACTAAAATTCGTACTAATTATATTTCTAAAGCAAATCTAATAATATAGGAAGGATTAATTCCTGAAGCAATACATACTTAAATATATAATATTTTGATTATTTATTTATTTTTTATTATTATTATACTTTAAGTTCTAGGGTACATGTGCACAATATGCAGGTTTGTTACATATGTATACATGTGCCATGTTGGTTTGCTATACCCATTAACTTGTCATTTACATTAGGTATATCTCCTAATGCTATCCCTCCCCCCTCCACCCACCCCACAACAGGCCCCAGTGTGTGATGTTCCCCTTCCCATGTCCAAGGACCCTCCTGTTCAATTCCCACCTATGAGTGAGAACACGTGATGTTTGGTTTTTTGTCCTTGTGATAGTTTGCTGAGAATGAAGGTTTCCAGCTTCACCCATGTCCCTACAAAGGACATGAACTCATCACTTTTTATGGCTGCATAGTGTTCCATGGTGTATATGTGCATTTTCTTAATCCAGTCTATCATTGTTGGACATTTGGCTTGGTTCCAAGTCTTTGCTATTGTGAATAGTGCCGCAATAAACATACGTGTGCATGTGTCTTTATAGCAGCATGATTTATAATCCTTTGGGTATATACCCAGTAATGGGATGGCTGGGTCAAATGGTATTTCTAGTTCTAGATCCCTAAGGAATCCCACACTGTCTTCCACAATGGTTGAACCAGTTTACAGTCCCACCAACAGTGTAAAAGTATTCCTATTTCTCCACATCCACTCCAGCACCTGTTGTTTCCTGACTTTTTAATGATCACCATTCTAACTGGTGTGAGATGGTATCTCAGTATGGTTTTGATTTGCATTTATCTGAAGGCCAGCGATGATGAGCATTTTTTCATGTGTCTGTTGGCTGCATAAATGTCTTCTTTTGAGAAGTGTCTGTTCATATCCTTCGCCCACTTGTTGATGAGGTTGTTTGTTTTTTTCTTGTAAATTTGTTTGAGTTCTTTGTAGATTCTGGATATTAGCCCTTTGTCAGATGAGTAGATGGCAAAAATTTTCTCCCATTCTGTAGGATGCCTGTTCACTTTGATGGTAGTTTCTTTTCCTGTGCAGAAGCTCTTTAGTTTAATTAGATCCCATTTGTCAATTTTGGCTTTTGTTGCCATTGCTTTTGGTGTTTTAGACATGAAGTCCTTGCCCATGTCTATGTCCTGAATGGTATTGCCTAGGTTTTCTTCTAGGGTTTTTATGGTTTTAGGTCCAACATTTAAGAGTTTAATCCATCTTGAATTAATTTTTGTATAAGGTGTAAGGAAGGGATGCAGTTTCAGCTTTCTACATATGGCTAGCCAGATTTCCCAGCACCATTTGTTAAATAGGGAATCGTTTCCCCATTTCTTGTTCTTGTCAGGTTTGTTAAAGATCAGATAGTTGTAGATATGCGGCATTATTTCTGAGGCCTCTGTTCTGTTCCATTGGTCTATATCTCTGTTTTGCTACCAGTACTATGCTGTTTTGGTTACTGTGGCCTTGTAGTATACTTTGAAGTCGGGTAGCGTGATGCCTCCAGCTTTGTTCTTTGGGCTTAGGATTGACTCGGCAATGCAGGCTCTTTTTTGGTTCCATATGATCTTTAAAGTAGTTTTTTCCAATTCTGTGAAGAAAGTCATTGGTAGCTTGATGGGGATGGCATTGAATGGATAAATTACCTCAGCAGTATGGCCATTTTCACAATACTGATTCTTCCTATCCATGAGCATGGAATGTTCTTCCATTTGTTTGTATCCTCTTTTATTTCATTGAGCAGTGGTTTGTAGTTCTCCTTGAAGAGGTCCTTCGCATCCCTTGTAAGTTGGATTCCTAGGTATTTTATTCTCTTTGAAGCAATTGTGAATGGGAGTTCACTCACGATTTGGCTCTCTTTTTGTCTGTTATTGGTGTATAAGAATGCTTGTGATTTTTGCACATTGATTTTGTATCCTGAGACTTTGCTGAAGTTGCCTATCAGCTTAAGGAGATTTTGGACTGAGACGATGGGGTTTTCTAGATATACAATTATGTCATCTGCAAAGAGGGACAATTTCACTTCCTCTTTTCCTAATTGAATACCCTTTATTTCTTTATCCTGCCTGATTGCCCTGGCCAGAACTTCCAACAGTATGTTGAATAGGAGTGGTGAGGGAGGGCATCCCTGTCTTGTGCCAGTTTTCAAAGGGAATGCTTCCAGTTTTTGTCCATTCAGTATGATATTGGCTGTGGGTTTGTCATAAATTGCTCTTATTTTTTTGAAGGTACGTCCCATCAATATCTAATTTATTGAGAGTTTTTAGCATGAAGGGCTGTTGAATTTTGTCATAGGCCTTTTCTGCATCTATTGAGATAATCATGTGGTTTTTGTCATTGGTTCTCTTTATATGCTGGATTACATTTACTGATTTGCATAGGTTGAACCAGCCTTGAATCCCACGGATGAAGCCCACTTGCTCATGGTGGATAAGCATTTTGATGTGCTGCTGGATTCGGTTTGCCAGTATTTTATTGAGGATTTTTGCATCGAAGCTTGAATAGGCTAATATTGTAAAGAAAAAGCAGCTATATTTGCATGATTGCTATATATTTACCTTTACATCACAAAGAAAAGCTCATCATAGTATGAGATATTGCACATATATCCATTGAGTCAGTGTTTAAATTTCTTTTTCAAGTAGCAAGCCCTCTTATCTTGAACCATTATTTGCCAAGAGAGTGTTAAAAATATAGTGACCTTTCACATGCTAAATTGGTTGCTGTACAAAAATGAGAAATACATAGTATAGAAAACTAACATTTACTTCTCTCTTCTTCAAAATAAAAGCACTCCGTAAGTATATGTGTGTGTAATTCAGTGATATTTGTAGTAACGAAATATGTAAATCAAACCTCTTATCAATAGGTGTTTGGTTGAACTAATTACTAAATGTTCACAGAAGATATTTTCATATTGGTACTTTTAAAAATAAGGTATTTTCTGGATATACTAATGTGGAAAAACATCCAAAATATATTATTAAATGAGCACAGTAAGCTATAAAACTGTGTCTAGAGTATTATTCTTCATAATTAAAAAAAAGTTTCAGAAGAGTAGGTAGAGTGAACAACATATAATAATGGTGATGACGATGATGAAGACGTAAGGCAGATAGAGAAATAGATGACACATAATAGACAGATAGATGATAGATAGATGATAGATAGATGGATAGATAGATATACAGAGTTAGTATAGTGTAAAGCAATATTTGAAGCAAGAGATACTGATTTTTATTATGCATAGAATGTCTGAGGGAACAGGATTCACTCAAATGTTATTAGTGGCTTCCAAAAGGAAAGTAAAATTAAACAAGGATTGGATGGAGCTGAAGATATTAGCTTCCTATATTATTTATTTTTGAGCAGTTTTTAAAATATAATATATGCAAAATTAAGTTCTGAAACTTCTACTAATACTATCAAACCTTTGATAATCACAGTTAATGCTGATTTAAGAAAATATGTATTATTTTCAGGATCAACTTTATTCTGCATTTACAAAGCATAGCAATTTTACAGAAGTAAATGTTCTCATGAGAACTAATAGAATGACAATCATTTTTCTTCTCAAAATCATGTTCTCAAAACACATATATCAGAAAGTTGTGGGATTTTTGTTAAAATTTAAGATACTAGGACCCAGTCCATATATAATGAAGCAGAATATAGTCTCTATAATCTATACTTTTCATGAAGAAGCCTCAAGTGTTACTTGTGAGGAAAATGTCTGAAATAATGGCCATAGAAAATACATGAACATAGAACTACATCATAATAAAACACATAAGTTTTAAGCAAGGTTATAATAATTGGATAATTGCCATGATGCATTAGTAATTTTTGCTGGGCTATGTTGCATAACAGGCAACCCTCCAAATCTTTGTTGTCGTCACCAGTGAACATTAATTTCTCACTCAAGCTACATGTTGCCTGCGAGTCAGTTCCACCAGGTTGTGGCTTTGCCTCCACATTTCTTCTCCCTACAGGACCAGGCTGAAGCAGAAACCTATCTCCGGATGCGCTCTTTTAGAGGGAGGCGGAATATACAGGGACCCTAGCCAACCCATTCAAATGAACTGAAAGCACTGTTTGGGAATGGCATTTACCATGATCATATATATTTTCTTAACCAAAGAAAATCCTGTGGCCAAACCAAATTCTAAGTTGAGGAAACAAAACATTGTGAATAATGTCTGAAGGGCAAGGATGTAAAATTATCTTTGATAGAGCAGTGAGCTGTGAACAATAACACAAAATCTATTGTACTACCCAGGAAATGGTTGAAGGGAGAAAGTATAAAATTTATATTATGAAAAAAACCTTTCTACATAAAATTGTCCATCAATAGCAATATGCCATGAAATTTAGATTGCATAATTTCAAGTTATATGAATTTTTAAGTTATTTATTTCTAAGTTGTCTGCCTTCCTTCCTCCTTCCTTCTTTTTGTTCTTCCTCTCTTTTCTTTTCTTCCTTTCTTCTTTTCTTTTTTTCATAATGCAAGGGTATATAACTTGCACGATTTTATTCAAATACATTAGGCTTTATGCTTCCTTGAGACTTAGCATCTTTGAATCCTTAGTAACTGCAAGCACTATACATGTGTGTAGATTCTTCACAAACCTAAGCTAAAATAAGTAAAATAGTCACACTCCTGAGTTCAAAACTTTGTCTCACCATGCTCCCTGATGGACCTTATGCTAATTAGGGTCCTTGTGCCTGTGTCTTTATAAAATAGAGAGGATTATACAATACCCATCCCAAAGGGTTCTTGCAAGGGTTAAATGAGTTAATATAAGTGATTTTTTATGATGATGCCCAGTATATAGTAGGCAATAAATTGTATAAGCTCTTATTACTGTGATATTCTTTTTATAGGTGATGATATCTTTATTCAGAGAAGTCATGTAACCTTCCAGTGGAAGAATGGGTTTTGAATCAAGATCTAACTTCACAGTCATTGTCCTTTTATCTGTGATATAGTCTGTCACAGTAGTTTGATACATCAAATTTACTTATTTACTTATAAAGAGTCACTTATATTAACATATCACAGTCTGTAAAGATATGAGTAAAAGTGTGGGGAAACCGAGCATATTACTTGTTTTCCTGAATCAAGATGGTTTGAATGACTTTAGTGTGTGATTGTGAGTTTTATAGTTGACTTAATGCACATTCAAATGTAATTGGAGCAATAAAGAATCAACATTGATAATATATATAAATGATTCATGGGATATAAAAATATATAGAAATATATTTCTAAAAATGCATAAATATGTAGAATTAAAATATGAATAGCAATGATTTTCTTTATTTATAAAACGTATTTATACTTTTGTATTGGAAAACATAAAAAAATTACTAAGTTGAAGAATTATAATTCTTAATCCAAGTTAAACTAAAATTCATGTTAGTTATATTTCTAAAGCAAATCTAATAATATAGGAAAGATTAATTCCTAAAGCAATACAGGCTTAACTATACAATATTTTCAATCTTTTGAAGCTTACACATGAACTTTGGATAACTTGAAATTATTGCAGCATTTGAGTCACTTACCTTTATCTCAGGTGTCCTGTCATTCCTGAAATTTAGGTAGACATCATTCCATGAATATTCATGCTTATGGTAAGATCTTTCCCTTACAGAGGAGTCATATATACATAGGAGAGGTTTTATTCAATGTACTTTAACAACTATTTATTGGACAGCTGTCATTCTCTGAACCTCTGCTATTATCTTCATTTATACTGACACCTTCGTCTCTCAAAATACATGTAACTTGGTAGGAAAAATATTATGTCAATTTTACCATTTGCTTTTGGGAATTTTGATTTTCATATGCCTGATCTTCTGCACATCTAAAGGAATTGTTATATATTAAATAATATGTTTTTCCTTTTCATATATTTATTCACCATCTTTACATCATAATGGCCAGATATAGTGCAGGGTTTTTAGCAGACATGGAAATGAGAAGATAACTTCATTCAAATAAATTTAAAAATGATCTTAAGTAACTGCTTGTTGTAGTTGTTGAATTTGTTAGATGTCTCCATTATTGTGTTGGCCCACTGCATCAAGTTGCATCCCATCAGTCCACTTGACTCTGAACTGTTCCATGTCAATGTTTAGATTGTGTCCCCAAGGTCATGTAAAAGAATTTTCCAGAACTATAGAAACCCTCGATACATGCTTCCTACTTAATGAGTCAACAGATCCCTGTTTCCATGGTAACCTAGCTTCCAAAGCAATCTTTATAAATATATCTTTGGAAAATGTTTGTAGAAGTGCACTGGTGTGTGTTTATTTAAAATTTTTGACACTGCCCATTGCATGTTGGGAGAAGGAATGAAGAAAAGGTTTGTTTGGATCTTAAATGAAGACATCTTTCCTGAATGGTTGTATTCCCTTATGGGTAGATAATTAGTAGTTTTATTACAGACAGAGGTTTATATCCAATAGTCATGTGAAAGAGTATCTCAGTTTGAATGGAAGTTAGTTCAGGAGTCTAACAGACAGAGTTTAAAACGAAATAAAATGGTTTTTTTTGATAGAAAATTGACCATTCAGGTAATACATTTACTTATTTATTGCCCCTGCTCTTCTTGGCACCTTTAGTTTTGGGAGAAATATTTTAGAGTACCTCACATTCTTATACCTGTTATCCATTTTATAGGAAGTAGTTTTTAGCCAGAGCACACACAAAAGCAAGGATTTGATATTAATTTATTTCTTAAGTTATGTTTTGATAGTGCCTCGTCATGTGTTACGACAACTGGAATTTTTGCCTGGTAGAATGTTCAAGTAGATGACTGCATTAAATTTTCACAAAAACAGCTGTTCATCCTCATTCTCCCCTTCAGCCAGGCTTATCAAAAGCACTTAGAATATGAAGAAGGGGCAAAAGTACATTATTTTGATTGACTCATTGTCCAGGCTGCAAAGTTGGTTTTGGGGCAATTCAAGTTTCTGCAGTAGGATCTCTCTAGACTGAATTTCAGTCTGATGTCCCAGCAAGTCTGTTTCACCAAAGAGCATATATTAATAGTTTCCTTTAATAAAATCTATACAGCAAAATTATTTGTAGGGATAACATAAATTAATAGCCAATCAATTCCTGTGTGTTATATTTTACTCATTCCATTACGCAGAGCAACCTAAAAAACAAACATTCTTGTATTCAGTTAGCAATGCTTCATAAGCCATGAAATTTGGCTATTTAAATAGAGCTGTGAGATTATTCAAATTACATCAGACTTTGGCTTAAATCAGCAGGTGTCCTTTCATATTGTTCCACCTCAGTTATTTTCAATATCTTCAAATGAATAAATTTTCACTGTGCTTCTAGACATAGATTGGCAACCACTAAGATTTTATTTCACTGAATTCTTAAATGTCACACCTTTCAAGTGTGCAAGGAATTTGACATCTCATTATCTCATTTTCCAAAGGCCTTGTAAAAGGTACTCTCCTTTATTTATTTATTTTTTTTTTGAGATGGAGTCTCACTCTGTTGCCCAGTCTGGAGTGCAGTAATGTGATCCTGGTTCACTGCAACCTCTGCCTCATGGATTCAAGCGATTCTCATGCCTCAGCCTCCTGAGCAGCTGGGATTACAGGCGTATGCCACGACATCTGGCTAATTTTTATATTTTTAGTAGAGACGGTGTTTCACCATGTTGGTCAGGCCGGTCTGGAACTCCTGACCTCAGGTGATCTGACTGCCTTGGTCTCCCAAAGTGCTAGGACTACAGGCGTGAGCCACCATGCCCATCACTTCCTTCTATTTTCTTATCTTTCTAGTACCCACACATGACTTAGTTGGTGACTGTTGTAGATACATTATCCTTTGGAGGTGATTTTATTTGGTTTGATTTTTTTTCCTTCTGACACAGTGACCAGAGATATTGAAAGTGTGGCTGTTATGTCAGCCTGTGTCCTAGGGTGTAGCCCTATGATAATATAGAATAGTATCTACAGCTGACTCTGTGGTATGATCACAAGAAATAAACCTTTGTGTTTTAAATAACTGATATTTTGTTACTGCAATTTTGTTACTACAGAATAATCCAGTTCCACTGATAAAATACTCTAATTATTAGGAAATTGTTAAGTATTATATCCTCTTGAGTACAGGACCCAGTGAAATATATATATACATATATATATACATGTATATATGTTAGATTTCTAATAAGTATTTCTTAAATGAATGAAATCATACATCAATATCACAATCAAAAGAACGAAGGGAGCAAGAGCAAACATTCAAAAGCTAGCAGAAGGCAAGAAATAACTAAGATCAGAGCAGAACTGAAGGAAATAGAGACACAAAAAACCCTTCAAAAAATCAATAAATCCAGGAGCTGGTTTTTTGAAAAGATCAACAAAATTGATAGACTGCTAGCAACACTAATAAAGAAGAAAAGAGAGAAGAATCAAATAGATGCAATAAAAAATGACAAAGGGGATATCACCACCGATCCCACAGAAATACAAACTACCATCAAGAATACTATAAACATCTCTATGCAAATAAACTAGAAAATCTAGAAGAAATGGAGAAATTCCTCAACACTTACACCCTTCCAAGACTAAACCAGGAAGAACTTGAATCTCTGAATAGTCCAATAACAGGAGCTGAAATTGAGGCAATAATCAATAGCTTACCAACCAAAAAATGTCCAGGACCAAAGGGATTCACAGCCGAATTCTACCAGAGGTACAAGGAGGAGCTAGTACCATTCCTTCTGAAAATATTCTAATCAATAGAAAAAGAGGGAATCCTCCCTAACTCATTTTACGAGGCCAGCATCATCCTGATACCAAAGTCTGGCAGAGACACAACAAAAAAAGAATTTTAGACCAATATCCCTGATAAACATCCATGCAAAAATCCTCAATAAAATACTGGCAAAACGAATCCAGCAACACATTAAAAAGCTTATCCACCATGATCAAGTGGGCTTCATCCCTGGGATGCAAGGCTGGTTCAATATACACAAATCAATAAATATAATCCAGCATATAAACAGAACCAAAGACAAAAACCACATGTTTATCTCAATAGATGCAGAAAAGGCCTTTGACAAAATTCAACAACGCTTCATGCTAAAAGCTCTCAATAAATTAGGTATTGATGAGACATATCTCAAAATAATAAGAGCTATCTATGACAAAACCACAGCCAATATCATACTGAATGGGCAAAAACTGGAAGCATTCCCTTCGAAAACTGGCACAAGACAGGGATGCCCTCCCTCACCACTCCTATTCAACATACTGTTGGAAGTTCTGGCCAGGGCAATCAGGCAGGAGAAGGAAATAAAGGGTATTCAATTAGGAAAAGAGGAAGTGAAATTGTCCCTCTTTGCAGATGACATAATTGTATATCTAGAAAACCCCATCGTCTCAGTCCAAAATCTCCTTAAGCTGATAGGCAACTTCAGCAAAGTCTCAGGATACAAAATCAATGTGCAAAAATCACAAACATTCTTATACACCAATAACAGACAAACAGAGAGCCAAATCGTGAGTGAACTCCCATTCACAATTGCTTCAAAGAGAATAAAATACCTAGGAATCCAACTTACAAGGGATATGAAGGACCTATTCAAGGAGAACTACAAACCACTGCTCAATGAAATAAAAGAGGATACAAACAAATGGAAGAACATTCCATGCTCATGGGTAGGAAGAATCAATATCATGAAAATGGCTATACTGCCCAAGGCAATTTATCCATTCAGTGCCATCCCCATCAACCTACCAATGACTTTCTTTACAGAATTGGAAAAAACTACTTTAAAGTTCATATGGAATCAAAAAACAGCCTGCATTGTCAAGTCAATCCTAAGCCAAAAGAACAAGCTGGAGGCATCACGCTACCTGACTTCAAACTACATTACAAGGCTACAGTAACCAAAACAGCATGGTACTGGTACCAAAACACAGATATAGACCAATGGAACAGAACAGAGGCCTCAGAAATAATGCTGCATATCTACAACTATCTGATCTTTAACAAACCTGACAAGAACAAGCAATGGGGAAAGGATTCCCTATTTAATAAATGGAGCTGGGAAAACTGGCTAGCCATAAGTAGAAAGCGGAAACTGGATCCTTTCCTTACACCTTATAAAAAAATTAATTCAAGATGGGTTAAAGACTTAAATGTTAGACCTAAAACCATAAAAACCCTAGAAGAAAACCTAGGCATTACCATTCAGGACATGGGCATGGGCAAGTACTTCATGTCTAAAACACCAAAAGCAATGACAACAAAAGCCAAAATTGACAAATGGGATCTAATTAATCTAAAGAGCTTCTGCACAGGAAAAGAAATTACCATCAGAGTGAACAGGCAACCTACAGAATGAGAGAAAATTTTTGCAATCTAGTCATCTGACAAAGGGCTAATATCCAGAATCTACAATGAATTCCAACAAATTTACAAGAAAAAAACAAACAACCCCATCAACAAGTGGACGAAGGACATGAACAGACACTTCTCGAAAGAAGACAATTATGCAGCCAGAAGACACATGAAAAAATGCTCATCATCACTGGTCATCAGAGAAATGCAAATCAAAACCACAATGAGATACCATCTCACACCAGTTAGAATGGGGATCATTAAAAAGTCAGGAAACAGCAGGTGCTGGAGAGGATGTGGAGAAATAGGAACACTTTTACACTGTTGGTGGGACTGTAAACTAGTTCAACCATTGTGGAAGACAGTGTGGGATTCCTCAGGGATCTAGAACTAGAAATACCATTTGACCCAGCCATCCCATTACTGGGTATATACCCAAAGGATTATAAATCATGCTGCTATAAAGACACATGCACCCATATGTTTATTGCAGCACTATTCACAATAGCAAAGACTTGGAACCAACCCAAATGTCCAACAATGATAGACTGGATTAAGAAAATGTGGCACATGTACACCATGGAATACTATGCAGCCATAAAAAGTGATGAGTTCATGTCCTTTGTAGGGACATGGGTGAAGCTGGAAACCATTATTCTCAGCAAACTATCACAAGGAGAAAAAAAAAACACTGCATATTCTCACTGATAGGTGGGAATTGAACAATGAAAACACATGGACACAGGAAGGGGAACATCACACACTGGGGCCTGTTGTGGGGTGGGTGGAGGGGTGAGGGATAGCATTTGGAGATATACCTAATGTTAAATGACGAGTTAATGGGTGCAGCACACCAACATGGCACATGTATACATATGTAACTAACCTGCACGTTTTGCACATGTACCCTAAAACTTAAAGTATAATAATAATAATAATAAAACAATGTCTATACACATGGTTTATCTGTGATGATAAATTTTAGTTGTCAACTTGACTGGAATAAAACATGAGTATCCAGATAGCGGATAACGCATTTGCACCAGCAAACTGAATAAGGGAGACCACCTTCACCCAACATGGATGGACATCGTCAATTGACTGAGGCCACGAAAGAACAAAAAGGCAGAGGAAATGTGATTTTTCTTTCCTCTCTCTCTCTCCCCTGGAGCTGGAAACTCTTCTCCTGCCCTTTGATATCAGAACTCCACGTTCTCTGGCCTTTGGGTTCTGGGACTTGAACTTTGTGCACCCTCTGCACCCCAAGGTTCTCAGGCCTTCAGCTTTAGACTGAGAGCGAGTCATGCAATTGGCTTCTTTAATTATTAGGTCTTTGGACTTAAAATTATTCACACTACTGGTTTTCCTCATTCTCCAACTTGCAAACAACCCATCTGCAGGACTTCTCAGCCACCACAATCACTTCAGGAAATTCACCTAATAAACCATCTCATATATCTGTATCTGTCTATAGCTATATCTCTATCTGTCCTCTATCTATCTATCTATCTATCTATCATCTATCTATCTATCTGTCTATCATCTTATTGGTGATATTTATATGAAAAATATCTGTTGAATGAATGAAAAAGTAAATATCTCTACACAAATTTCATTTGAAAGGAGTGTCTATTAATTCTGAAATTGTACTCCAATTTAGAAAAGGTTGTAGAGTCTTAGCATATTCAGTTCACTGTAATAGTTTATGATAATAGTTTAGATACATGTACTTTGTAAAAAAGATCTTTCAACGTTTGAAAAGATGACCAAGAACATTATTGTAGTTTTTGATATTTTAGGATCTCCCGGTTAAATTAAATACATTGCATTCAACTAATTTCACTTTAATCACATGTCCTAAAGAATATTAGTGTGCATTTTATTCAATAGGCACACAATTTATAGGTTTGACAATGCCATATCTTAATATGAAGCACATGATTACTATAATACTTCATTACTAATTAGAATGTCCAGATTCGCTTATGACTCGATACTTCCATTTACCTTAAAACTCTCAAATTTGACTTGCTAAGACCATAAAGAAGTTGCAGAGAATTATCTGATTTTAATATTTTGAATTGGAAGTCACTTAAATCAGTTTCCATTTAAAGCCAATGACATAAACATGGTAATTTATAACTTAATGGTTTTAGTAACCCAACAATTTACCCAAGAATAAAGAATTGACTTTTCTTATAAATAGTTCCATCTTTTTCCAAAATAGCCCATTTTGTTATTTTTATGGAATACACTCTTTCAAGGTGCCAAAAATTACATAATTCAATAAGAAACAAAGAATACTTTTGGCATGCAATGTGAGACATTGCATTATTAATATTGTGTTCTTTCCTTTTTGGTGCATTTGGAATGCAGGACTTAGTGAAATGTCTAATGTCTACTCAACTCCTGGCTTGGCACTTAATAAACACAGAACAATGTGCTATTCACTGAATTTTCCCTATATCAGATTTCTCGCATTCATATTTGAAAATTTTAATTTAAAAAGTTAGTGGCAGACTTAATATGCCACAAGTGATGATTATGCTAATAGTGACCACATGAAAATTAATTTGAATGCACATAAGGAGGTAAGTACTGAAGTGTGTAATTTTATTCACTCTATAATTTGAGTTGTATTAAACTGTAATTTGATAACAGTCTTTAACTTTATTCAAAATAGTCAATTTGATTCAATAAAAATCACATTTTGATTATTTTAGTTCCTGTATATCAGTTTAGTCATGTATAGTTACAACTCTTGTTTTGTTGTTAGGCTCTTTTAAAAATTTTAAAATTTGGATAAAGGATGAGTGTATAATCACATATGTGTTCTCTGATATCTCTAGTTGTCACTGAGCTGCATATATCTGTGTTTTAAATAATAAAGTGAAATGCTAATGGCATTTAAGCTAATAGAATTCAATTTTTTTATAGGCTAATAGCATTCTTTTTTTTTTTTTTTTTTTTTTTTTTTTTTTTGACAGAGTCTCACCGTGTTGTTCGGGCTGGAGTGCAGTGGTACCATCATAGCTTACTGCAGCCCCGAACTCCTGGGCTGAAGTGATCCTACAACATCAGCCTCCTGAGTAGCTAGGACTACAGGAACACACCACCATTCCCAACTTTTTATTATTATAATTAATTTGTAGATGGTGGTCTTGCCATCTTTCCTAGACTGGTCTGAAACTTCTGGGCTCAAGCGATCCTCCACCCTTGGCCTCTCAAAGGCATCAAGCCTTCTGTTCTTTCAGAAACTCTTCTTTTTGCTAAAAATAGAAGATATGAGCTGTATGTAAGTATTATGTAACATTGTTTAAGCCTGACACAGACAGAATATGTTTAAGGCTCTATTATTCCTCTTACAGGTATCATAAACCACTAGTAAAATATACATTTGAGGGAAGCATTTAATTGCACATTTAGTGAAGTAATGCTGCTTTATTATGATGACAAAGAACTCTATAAACCTGTCATTTTACATACAAAAAAGTAGATGCAATGCTTAAGTAATGAATACTAATGTACAAGCCAACTATGACCAGTATTATGTTATTAAATGTCAGTAATATCTCTGTATCGGATAATGATATTCTGCTTTATGGACACCTTTAAAAAATTCACTTGATCTCTTCACACTTAGAACTTCAGGAGACGACTAAATTAAATTTTCCAAAGATAGTCAAAAGCAAACAGCTTTTTATCTAACTACCTTAGACATTATTACAGTATTCTTTGAATAAGGATTCCATAATCATGTATCTAATACAGCTCAAAACTATGTGTCAGTGTTAATCTGCATTGTATACATTTGAGGTTTTCTGACAACAATAGAATAAAGGAAATTATTTCTTAGGTTATTTTTCTGAGTTTTATGGAACATTATTCTCAGAAAACAAGAGATGGAGTAACATTAATATTAGCTTTTGAATCATAACTAATGGAATAATTTCTAAATGACATGTGCATTTAAGAGGATTTAATTACTTTTCTGACAGTGTATTAATTAGTTTTTTCCCACAACAAAATTATGTTTTCCCTGGAGAATATTTCCTTTTTCTACCTCAAGTCAAAAAAAATATGAGTAAATATATTATAGCTTAATAATTTGGTAAAATATTAGTGACCAGATCATCTCAGGTAGCACAGAATGCAGGTTTCACATATTGTGATACATGGTTCAGAATATTGTTGCAACCACACAAATGCACACATATATTCTTGTCCACATATTTAACCTCTACACAATGTTTTTGTTTTGTCTTTTCCATTAACATATCTTGAAAATTTGTTTATATTGGTTTCTACTATATAATGGCCTAATTGTTTTTCAATAATACATTTTCTTCTATTGTATAAATATAAATAATTTCTTAGTCCTCTACTAATGAATATATATGTTTACTTCAATTTTTGTTCTATTATAATCACTGCAGAAAAACATGACATTATATATGTGGTATTTTACGTGTGCAATTTTGCCTGATATATTTTTACAATTTAGTGCCAAAATATCATCTAAGGAGTTTGAGTGATTTGCTCCTACCCTGACGGTGTCTAACAATGGATGCTTCCCTAGATTATGTAAGATCTTATGTGATAACAAATATTTATACTGTCAATAATGTAGGAAAAAGTATACTGTAGTTTTGAACGATATTTTTATATGAGTGAAATTCAATATATGTCCATATGTGGAAAAATGTATTTTTGCTGACTACCTGATTATGTTCTTTCATATGATTTATGTCCTTTGATATATTTTTCTAGTTGATTTTGGGATCCAGATGTTGATTCTTATAAAAATTATAATACATAGATTATAATGCTTAATTCAATTATTTAAGTGGAGCAAGAATTTAAAGACACCTGGAAAACAATCTGCAGAATTTTGTTAAATTTGTTTCAAGGTTATTATAAAAATTGTCAAATATATAAAGCAGAGAAAAAGTAGTATAATTAAATATATGTGCCTTTCCCCTACTTTTAATAATTATTCGTATTTTGCCAAACTTATTTTCTGTTTCACTGATCTCTGGAAAAACATACATTGCAACTGCCATTCACAGTCCCTAGAGTTGTTTTTCACTTTTTTTTTTTTGGTCTGATTTCTTAAAGGAAAATCTGTGCATCATGTCATTATATCTTAAATACATTAGTATACCTAATAAAGACATATTTTAAAATAAACTACCTTGCTTTAACAATAATACTGCAGTGTCATCTAATGTACATACTTAAATTTTCCCAGTTGTTTCAAAGATGACCTTATACTGTTTACGTGTTCAAAATCCAAAAAATACCCTCATCTTTTTTTGGTATAGCAGTTAACGCCCTTTTGTTTTCTTGCAATCCATACCCCCTTTATTTTTATGCTTTTGAATTTGTGTAGCAAATAGATGCAAAATGCCCTAATTTTTACTATAATAACTAATGGAACTACTAAACATCATATTGATTCTTTCACAGGTCATCATGTGGGAGTTGTTTGTTCCTAATTTCTGCCTTCTCTGTTTGGAAGATTAAATAACTCCATTCCTTTTTCAATTCTAATGAATTTTTAGCCAAACATTGATCATCAAAAGCAAAATCAACACACCCAAAAATTTATACATAAATTTAGTAGAAGATAAACAAAACCTTATGGAGAAAATTAATAAGAAGTGCAAAAGTAAGTAAGAGTGTCTATATTCATATTAGATAAAACAGAATTAAGTCAAGAACAGAAAAAGTCATTATATGATAAAATGATCAAACAAGCAAGAGGCTATAACAATTCTAAACATATATATACATATATATATATGTATATATATGTACATGTATGTATATACCCAACACTGGAGCCCCCAAATTAATAAAGCAAACTCAGCATTAGACAGATCATCTAGACAGAATATTTACAGAAAAACATTGGATTTAAATGGGAGTTAAGACTAGATGTACCTAGCAGACCTTAAAAGAACATTCTATTCAATACCCGTAGAATATACATTCTTTCCATCCCCACAAGAAACATTCTCAAGGATAGGCTACGTTATGCCACAAAGCAAGTCTCAACAAAATTTTAAGAATCAAAATCATATTGAGTATTATCTCAGACTACAATGTTAAAAAACTAAAAATTATTGCCAAGAAGAATGTTAGAAATTATAAAAATACATTGAAATTACAAAACAAGCTCCTGAATGATCACTGGATCAATGATGACATTAAGATTGAAATTAAAAACCTTTCTGAAAGAAATTAAAATGGAAATATAACATACCTAAACCAGTGAGAAACAGCAAAAGCAGTACTAAGAGGGAAATTTATTGTGATAAATGCATATACCATAAAAGTAAAAATATTACAAATTAACAATCTAATAACACGCCTGAAGGACTAGAAAAGCAAGAAGAAATGAAACATGAAATTAGCAGAAAAAAGAAATAATAAAGACTAGAACAAAACTAAATGAAATAGAGACTAAAGAAGCAATTCAAAAGTTAAATAAAAGGAAAATTTGGTTCTTTGAAAAGATAAGCAAAATTGATAACCTTCTAGTTAGACTAACCAAGAAAAGAAAATAGAAATCACAAATAAACAAGATCACAAGTGAGGAGGATACATTATAACTGATACCACAGAAATACAAAAGTTCATCAGGGACTATGTTGACAAACTACACACTCACAACTGGAAAACCTAGAGGAAATGGATAAATTCCTGGCAACATAAAACTTACCGAATTTGAATCATCAAAAAAATGAAACCTGAATAGATCAGTAATGAGCAGTGAGGTTAAGTCAAAAATAAAAACTCTACCAAAAAAGAAAAGCCCATGACCAGATGGATTCAAAGCCAAATTCTTCCAGACATACAAGGAAAAATTGGGATCAGACACCTTTAAACTATTCCAGAAAGTCAAGGAGAAGGAAATCCTTCCTAACTCATTTTAAGGTGCCAGCGTCACCCTGATGCCAAAACCTGACAAGGGCACACACATAAAAAAGAAAACTACAGGCCAATATCTCTGATGAACATAAATAAAAATCCTTAAAAAAATACTAGCAAACTGAATTCAATAGCATATCAAAAAGATAATACACCAATATCAAGTGAGATTCTTGCCAGTGGGGGTTCAATATACAGAATCAATATACATCATAAATTACATCAATAGAATGAATGACAGAAACTATGTGATCATTCCAAAATAGAGCAGAAAAAGACATTTAATAAAGTTCAACATCCTTTCACAATAAATACTCAGAGTACTGGGTTTGTTGAGAACAAACTAGGGATAGAAGGAAAATATCTCAATATAATAAAGGCCACAGACAAACCCACAGCTAACATCAGACTGAATGGGGAAAAGATGTAAGCCTTTCCAGTAAGAACTGGAGCAAGGCAAGGCTGCCCACTTTCCCCACTCATTCAACATGGTACCGGTAATCCTAATCAGAGCAATCAGGCAAGAGAAAAAATAGAAGGTATCCAAATTGGAAAAGAGGAAGTCACATTGTCCTTCTTTGTAACAATATGATTATATATCAAGAAATACCCAAAGACTCCGCACACATCAAAAAGACATACTCTTAGATTTCATAAATCAAGTAAGTACAGTTGCTGGATACAAAATCAATACACAAAAATCAGTAACATTTCTACACACACTAATAATGATCTAGCTGATAAAGATGTGAAAAAGGAAATCTCATTTACTATAGCTACAAAAATAAAAATACCTAGCAGTAAATTTAAGCAAGTGAAAAAAGAGCTGTATAAGAACAACTACAAAACACTGATGAAATAAATTGAAGATGACATAAATGAATGGGAAAACATCTCAGGCTCATAGATCAGATGAATATCATTAAACTGACCACATTGCCCAAAGCATTCTACAAATTGAATGCAATTTCTATCAAAATACCAATGTAATTCTTCATAGAATTAGAAAAAAATAATTATAAAAGTTGTATGGAGGCAAAAGAGAGCACAAATAGCCTAAATAATTGTGAGGAAAAAGCACAAAGCTGGAGAAATCATATTACTTAACTGAAAAATATAAGGCTACAATAACCAAAAGAGCATGGTGTTGGTATAAAAATAGACACATCAACCAATGGAACCGAATAGTTAACCCATAAATAAAGTCACACATTTAAATCCAACTTACTTTTGACAAAAACTGACAAGAACTTACATTGGTGGAAAGGACACCCTCTTAAATAAATAGTACTGGGAAAATATGAAAGTCAGGCACAGAAGAATGAAACTAGACCCCTGTCTCTCACCATACACAAAAATCAACTCAAAATAAATCAAAGACTTAAATATAAGACCCCAAACTATTAAAATATTAGAAGAAAACCTAGGGAAAACTTTCCTGGGCATTTGTCTAGGCAAAGAATAAGACTGCTGAAACACAAACAAGAAAAACAAAAATAGACAAATGGGACTTAATTAACAAAAAACCTTCTTTACACCAAATAAATAATCAGCAGATTGAAGAGACAACCTTCTGGATGAAAGAAAATATGTGCTAATTACTCATCTGACAAGGGACTAATATCCAGAATATAAAAGAACCTTAACTCATCAGGAAAAAAAAATTCATGTAAAAGTGAGCAAAGAATATAAACAGGCATCTCAAAAGAAGATATAACAAGATCCAATAAGTGTATGAAAAATGCTCACATCACTAATCATCAGATAAATGCAAATAAAAACACAATTGGATATCATCGTACCATTGTCAAAATGGCTATTACTATAATGACAAAAAATATCATATTTTGACAATGATATAGCAAAAAGGGACCTCTTACACACTGTTGGTGAAAATATAAACTAGTATAGCCACTATGGAAAACAGAGAGTTCTCTCAACAAACTAAAAATAAAATTGCTATTTAATACAGCAATTCAGGTTCCAGATAACTACACACAGGAAAAGATACCAATAGATCAAAGGATACCTGAGGTCATGGGCTCATTGGAGTACTATATACATAATAGGAAAGATATGGAATTAACCTAAGTGTTTATCAACCGATGAGTGAATAAAAAAGCTATGATATTTTTACAAAATGAAATACTATTCAGCCATAAAAAAGAACAAAATCATGTCACTTTCAGCAACATGGAAGGAACTAGAGGTCATTGTCATAAGAAAAATAAGCCAGGCATGAAAAGACAAATATTACATGTTCTCTATTATATGTGGGAGTTAAAAAAAATTGAACACATGGAGATAGCAGAAACATAGATAACAGAGGCTACGAAGGATGACTGGGGACAGGAAGGAGGATGAAGAGAAGTGGGTTAAAGGGTGCAAACATATAATGAGATAGAAAGAATAAATTCAATATTTCAAAGGAAAGTAGGATGACTATACTTTTAAAAAATGTATTGTTCTCAGGTGATAGACATCCTAAATACCCTGACTTTATTACTAGCCATTATATACATAAGAAACATTTATCATGTATTCCACCAATTTGCATAAATAAATAAATAACTTTTGTAAATGATAATTTACCTGTAGATTTCTACAGGCAAATTTCTAGATTTCTACAGGTAAATTATCACATTGAATATAATTTAAGAAAATTGACATCTAACGTGCTATAGAAATGATGTGTAATAATTCCAGAAAAATTAACAGGTATGTTTTTATACTATCAGATTAAAGCTGTTGTTCCTTTTAAAAAAATAATAAAAAGCAAAAAGCTTGTGGCATTTCATAAATTGACTAATTTATAGTGATAAAACCCAAGCCATGAACATCCACATGTATGAGACAATAGAATATTCATTAATAAATAATTATGGAAATTTTTCTATTTACTATGAGAATGTAAAATGACAACCCTCAAAATTTCTGGACACTTCTATGCCAAACTGGAATTTATCATTAAATGAAAAATAACATACACAATGTACAAAAATCATGTTATAATTTGTGTACAAAAAGCCTGGAAATAATATCTGTTTGAATGGATATATATTTGCAAAGAAATCTCAAGAAGGAAAGGCAGAAAGCTAACAAAAATACTACTTCCTAAGAGGCATAGAATTTTAGTGGGTGGAGAACAAGCATGGCAAGACTGTTCACCTCTTTAACATTTTTTGTTTTTGATGTTTTCAAATCTACCTAATAAAATTAAAGAGATAAATATAAAATATTAGGAAGTTATAAGAGGGATATCTTAATGTCATTGGGTAGAAAGTTTTTTTAAGCAATGCATATAAAGATGAAACCAGAAAAAAATGTGTTTAGAGAAAGGGTTCTTAAGGAATAAATGCAGAATTTACCTTGGTGGTAGTTCAACTTTTTGTTAATTGGCAGTCAATGGGCTTCATAAAATTATTCATAAATGTATCAATAAAATTATTCATATATATATCTCTTTACTTAATAGTCCTGGGAAACATCTACACAGCTTGTTACTTTTCCTTGGTCTTTCAAGTATTACCTCATAGTTTAGTTGAGTTCTATTAATTTGCACTTACATTAACATAAGGACTTGCAAATAAAGAATCACAGCATAAAATGCAAGTTCTCACATGATTTGTTCTGCAGTTCAGTAATCTAGATCTGCTCTATGAGATATAGGTTGATGTTTGTTTGTTTTTTTAACAAAGTATGTTTCATGCATCAAATTGCTTCAAAACAAAGAATAAATTTTTCCAAGACTCAAAGAATAGATTTTATACACAACAGACCAGAACACTTCATAATCTGCCAACGGCGATAATTATAAGATCAGGAAATCTGTAATCATTATTAACTATTCAAACCTCTTAACCGCATTTTAAATAATGAAGAACAATCATAGGACATCAGCACAATGAGGCTCATTTTTCAGTGGAGCAGTGAAGTATGTAGCATGCATATTACTGATTCTTATAAACTATAAATAGTGTGTACAACTGTATAGACAGTCATCTATCTTATGAGTGACAGTAACTGGAGTAGCTAGGAGATTTTAATACTTTCCAGAATTTGATAAATGTCTGTTTAAAACATCCATTCTCTCTGTACTTATAAATACTTCTGTGATAACCCTCATCAATTTTATGACACCACATGAAACATCCTTGGTCTACTTTACTAATTATTCCCTCAGTTCCCATCCTTCATTCCTTAAATTTAGCAGCCTGTCGTGGACCCTGATATCTTCTTAAATAGCTATTTTGAGTACTGACTGGATCTTTTCAAGAGCAGTATAATAATATCTTATATTCTTAGAATTTTAGGAACAACACTGAAGGAAAACTCTTCAGTGGTGAGGTTATCAGAACTTTTCAAATTGACTCTTGGATGTCTGTGATTTTCCAAAACACAACTGAGGGACACCCTCATTTAAGCAGAATGGACAATAAATGTTAAGTGGGCAAGTCTATGACACCACCTACGACCAAAGCATGTGCACGTACTTTCCTTTATCAAGAGCATCTCTACACTTATGTTTTTGATAATATTCTGTAGATAAGACCATACCTAAAAATTAGCTGGGAGTGGGGCAACACACCTGTAGTCCCAGTTACTTGAGAGGCTGAGGAGGGAGGATCACTTGAGTGCAGGAGTTCAAGGGTGCAATAAGGTATAAGCTATGATCATGCCACTGCATTCCAGCCTAGGCGACATGGAGACCTTGTCACAAAAAAGAAAAGAAGGGAGGCAGGGAGGAAGGAAGGAAGGAAGGAAGGAAGGAAGGAAGGAAGGAAGGAAGGAAGGAAAAAAGAAAGAGAGAGACCATATCTTTTATCCACCAATTCCTCCTCTTCTGCATTTTGCTAATAATGTGAAAAATATTGAGTCCTAGTGCAGTACTAAGCATTGTATTTAAGTTCTTCACATCTATGATTTCATTTAGCCTTACAAGAGTCCAATGAAGCAGTTTATTACCCTCATTTAAAAAAAATGAAAATCAAGACTCAGTGTTATAAACTAACTTAGTGTCAGAGTTTTCATTTCACTGAACTTCCATCTACCTTGATCATACAAGGTATATTTTTAATTTTTAGCTTTAACAATAATAAATTATGAAGATGATTACAGGAAATAGTCTGCAAAGATAACTATTTATCTTACCTTATTAGTGATGTCCAGATCTCATTCTCCATGATATTATAAAATTAACTGAAAACAAATTCTCTTGAACAAAGTTAATGATGTTTAAAATGGCTATACAGTTTAATTTATCAAAAATTGACTGCTTGGTTAAGGAGTTAATCAAAAAGAGCTGAGGAGGGGAACACTGGCATGTTCTTTTACAAGAGAAAGAAAAAGTCTTATTTGACCTTTCTATCAGAAAAAATTTCACTGAGACAGCTCTCTCCTTCCCAGTCTTCCTCCTTTATATTTTGTCCTCTTAATCTTTTGCTTTACCCCTTATATAAATATATTTTATTTCTCTTATTGCCTTTCTTTTGCTCTTCTTTCTTCCTCCCCTCATTTTCCTTATGGTATTCAGTAGAAAAGAGACAAAATCATGAAAAATACCCAGATCTAGAATCTGAAGAATTGTTCCTGGAACCAAGGCGGGTCCGGCTGCGTTTTCTCGAGGCCCAGAAATGAGAAGCAGACAAACTAGGAAAGAAGGGAATTTATTGCTGTAACCAGATACAGGGAGAAGGCTGGAGATAATTCCACCAGACCAACTCGAAGTGTTACAATTTTCTTAGTGCTTATACAGGTTGGAGTTATGTACGTACATGCGGTACAGCATTCACCTGTCTATTGGTAACTAATTTTGTTTAAACTAGAAGGTCAGAGGCAAAAAACTGCTTGCTAAGTCTGATTAAAAGGGCCCCTTTACAACTTGGTCAGGAGAGCTGTTTTAAACTCTCCAATGAATCTATTCAAACAGCTGCCTCTGTTACCTTGACTTGTCTCAGATTCCGTTGACCCAAGAAGGGTCCTGGTACTAGGAATATAAGACTGTCTCTATTATTCTGACTTGCTCCAGGTTAGGGAGAAGCCTATGCAAGGCTCCTACTGACCATATGTTGCATTTTTAGCTTTGATGGCTGGGCACTGATTTCCCTAGGTTTAACTATTTGCTCAATGTGAAGGCAGTACTGTGGAAATCCGTCTGTGCTTTGCAGGGCTGTCTGTGTGACTGTCAGCAGGCCTGTCTGTGAGATTGTCCGGGAGAACTGGCCTGTTACAGAATCAGTCTCCTTCACCTGGAGAGGTGTTCTCAACTCTTCATTGGTAGTATCAGAGAATCAGAGAGGGCCTTCCTCTATGCTAGGATTGCTTATCGGAGGCATATTGCCTAAAAAAGGAAGAGATCTTGGAGTAGGGACTGACCAAGTCTGAAACAACAGAACAGAGGTTGGCTTTCCCCTTTCCTTTAATTTATTCATCCAACAGAGATTTTGAGAACTATGAAGTGAACAGCACACACGTGCCCTCAGGGAGAATACAGCAAAACACTAGTTAAGCAAGTAATCAGTCCTCTTTTGTGCCCATTTGAGACATTAGATGTGTCGATAGCTTGCTGTGAATTACATCTTTTCATATATTCTTGAAAGTTTTGCATTTCTTTTGTTATCCCGGTATTCTAAGAAACTAGCAGGCACTATTAAAAGTACAATTTGATGTCTTACTATAAGCCTACACTGTCCAATATGACAGCCACTAGCCACACGTGGCTAGTGAGCACACAAAATATGATTAGTCCATATTCGGATGTGCTGTAAAAAATATACTGGGTTTCAAAGACTCAGTATGAAAAAAATGCCATAGGCCAGGCGCGGTGACTCACATCTGTAATCCTAGCACTTTGGGAGGCCAAGGTGGGTGGATTGCCTGAGCTCAGGAGTTTGAGACCAGCCTGTGCAAAATGGTGAAACCGCATCTCTACTAAAATATAAAAAATTAGCCAGGTGTGGGCAGAGAGTGCCTTAGCCCCACCTACTCGGGAGGATGAGGCAGGAGAATTGCAAGAACCCAGGAGGTGGAGGCTGCAGTGAGCCGAGATTGTGCCATTGCACTCCAGCCTGGGTGACAGAGCGAGACTCTTCTAAAAAGAGAAAAAGAAAAAAATGCCATAAAAGATCCTATTTATATATTTTTTATATTCAAGTTGTTGATACAAAATTTTGCATATAACATTGTTATATAAAATATATTATTAAATTAATTTCACTTTTTTTTTAATGTGGCCACTAGAAAATTCAAAACTACTTATGTGGCTCACATAATTCTTTTTCACAACATTGCTTTTAAGGAAAAAATATGTTAACAACTTTACTGAGGTATGATCATTATACAAAAAGCTGTACATATTTACATGCATATTTAAGGTATACAACTTGATGAGTTTAGAGATAAGTATACATCCTTGAAACATCACTACAGTCAATGCCATAAACACATTCATCATCTCCAAAACTGTCCTCCAGCTCCCTTTAATTATTATTATGATAAGAGCCCTTAACATAAGAACTACCTTCTTCGCAAAATTTTAAGTTTACAACACAGTATTTTTGACTATAGACTTTATGCTATACAGTCAGTCTCTAGGACTTATTCATCTTTTAGACTGAAACTTTGTACCCTTTAATTTTCTTTACACATTTTTATATTTAATTCGAGGAAATTTAATTTTTTTATACTTTAAGTTCTGGGGTACATGTGCAGAATGTGCAGGTTTGTTACATAGTTATACATGTGCCATGGAGGTTTGCTGCACCCATCAACCCGAAAACTATATTAGCTATTTCTCCTAATGCTATCCCTTGCCTAGCCCCACACCCCACAACAGGCCCCAGTGTGTGATGTTCCCCTCCCTGTGTCCATGTGTTCTCATTGTTCAACTCCCACTTATGAGTGAGAACATGTGGTGTTTGGTTTTCTGTTCTTGTGTTAGTTTGCTGAGAATGATGGTTTCCAGCTTCATCCATGTCTCTGTAAAGGACATGAACTCAACCTTTTTTATGGCTGCATGGTATTCCATGGTGTATATCTGCCACATTTTCTTTATGTACCCTTTAACTATTACCTCTGCATTTCTTCCTCCTAGCCTCTGGCAATAAACATTTTATTTTGCCTTTTCTATTTTGCATGCCTAAGGGAGAACCCTGTAGCAAAACACTATTTTCAATTCCATATCTATGCATGTAAAAACTGTCCATGTAGAAAACTGCCAAAGAGATGTTAAGGTCTAACCATTTCTACGTTTATTTATGTTCTTCAATAATACTGATTATGTGGTGAAGTAAAAACTAGAGTTACAAGATTCGCAAAAATCTGGGTTTAGTTGTCAATGAACCATATTAGCTCACAATAATTGTGGGTTAAAATCCTTAGGACTTGATAGCCATTCAGATTGGCTTCTTTCACTAAACAATATGCATTGAAGCTTCCATGTCTTTTTGTGGCCTGACAGCTCTTTTTAAAAATAATCATTGAATAGTATCTCATTTAATGGATGTAGCTGAGTTTGTTCATTTACGTACTGAAGGATATCTCAGTTACATCCTGTTTGGGGAAACTCGAGTAAAACTACTGTAAATGTGCACAAGTAGGCTTTTTTGGAGACATACATTTTCAGTTCTTTAGGGTAGTGCAATTATTGGATCCTATAGTTAGATTACGTTTAGCTTTATAAGAAACTGCCAAACTGTCCTCCAAAGTGTCTGTATCATTTTTGCATTTATACCAGGAATGAATGAGAGTCTCTGTTGTCCCACACCCTTGCCAGCATGTAGAGCATCTTTTCATGTGCTCTTTGGCCATCTATACACATTTATTGATGAGGTGTCTGTTCAGATCTTTTGCCCACTTTTTTATTGTGTGATCTGTTTTTGCATTGTTGAGTATTGAGTTATTTGCATATTTGGGGTATAAGTCCTTTACCAAATATGTGTTTTGCAAACTTATGATCCCAATCTGTGGCTTATCCTTTTGTTCTCATATCAGAGTCACACAGCAGGGGTTTTCCATTTTAATAAAGCCTACCTGTTTTTTTCATCCATCATGCTTTTAGTGCTTTATTAAAAACATCACTAAATCGAAGGTCATCTAGATTTATCTTAATTTTTTCTATAAGTTTTATAGTTTTGCATTTTACATTTAGACTTATGATCTATTGTCAGTTAATTTTTATAAACACTATAATATCTATGTCTAAATCATTTTTTGTTTTTTGGCATATAGATTTCCAAATGTTCCAGCACTGTTTTTGAAAATACTATCCTTTGTCCATTGATTGCCTTTGCTCCTTTGTCAGAAATAAGTTGACTATGTCTTTGTAGGTCTATTTCTGGGCTCTCTATTCTGTTTTATTGTCATATGTGTCTATTCTTTCAGTAACAGAATGTTTTCTTGATTGCTGTGGTTTTGTGGTAAGTCTTAAAGTCCCATAGTGTCTGTCCTACAATTTTATTCCTTTTTTTTGGTATTCTGTTTGCTGCTCTGTTGCCATTTTGTTTTTATCTTTTCCTATAATTGTAGAACTTGTATGATAATACAAATTAGCTTGTTGACATTCGATTTGGATTGTTTTCACTCTATAGATCATTTTGAGAGGAATTGACACTTGTATAATACTGACTCTTCCATGCCATGAGTATGAAATATGGCTTCATCTACTTAAATCTTTGATTTCTTTCATGTTGTTTTTTTACTTAAAGATGCCATTAATATTTTGCTAGATTTACCCCTAAGAATTTAATGTTTTTCTACTATTGTAAATGCTAGTGTGTTTTAACTTTATTGTTCATTGCTACTAAATAGAAATACAATTAAATTTTGCATATTAATGTTTGCATTTAGTGACCTATTACAATCACTTATTAATTATAGGGTTTTTTTATGATTTTAAGGGGTTTTCTACATGGGCATGTAATCTGTTAATGAAAACAACTTTATTTTTGCCTTCTCTAGCTGTATAACCTTTATTTCCTTTTCTTGTCATTTATACCAGCTAAGATTTCTAGTACAAATGCTGATTAGGAATGTTGTTTCTGGTATTGGAGGAAAGCATACATGCTTTCACCAAGTATGATGTTAACTGTAGGTAATTTGTAGATGTTCATTACCAAGTGTGCAAGTCCCCCTCTATTCACAGTTACATGAAAGTTTTTATGATGAATACGTTTTGGATTTTTTCAAATACTTTTTCTGCATTAATTGATATAATCATATGATTTTTCTTCTTTAACCTACTGATATGATGGATTGTATTAATTGATTTTTGAATGTTGTTCCAGCCTCATAAATCTGAAATAATTCTCACTTGGCCATGTTATGCAGTATTTTATATATTTCATATACTTATAAATTTAATTTGCTACCTTTTTGTGGATTTTTCATTTATATCTATGAAAAATATTGGTTTGTAGTTCACCTGTTTTATAATGTATACGGTTTTGGTATTAGGGTAATGCTGCTCTCATTAAAATGTTTGGAAATGTTCCTTCTGCCTCTATATGGAGGATTCTGTAGGGAATTGATATCATTTCTGTCCTAAACATTTGGTAGAATTTACCAGAGAAGCCGCTGCTGCAAAGTGTTTCCTTTTTTATAAAGACATTAGTTACTGATTCAATGTATATGACAGATACAAACCTATCAAACCATCTACTTCTCTTTCATGAGTTTTGGTAGGTTTTGTTTTCTAAGAAATCGATTTATTTTATTTAAGTTATCCAGTTTGTGAGCATAGAGTTGTTTATGATGGTCTTTTATTTTCCATACGTCCATGAGATCAGTAAAGGAGGCCCTTCTTTCATTTCTGATATTTGTAATTTATGTTTCTCTTCACCTCTCTCTGACTCTCTCTTTTGACAGTCTGGTTCTAGGTCTAAAAACTTCATTGATCTTTTCAAAGAAACAGCTTTCGGTGTGGTTGAATTTCTCTATTGCTTTCTTTTTTTTCAATTTTGTTAATTTCTACTCTAATTTTATTACATATTTTTCTTTTACTTGCCTTAGACTTAAATTGCACCCTTTTTCTAATTTCCTAGGGTGAAAGTTCAGAGTATTGGTTTTAGATCTTCTTCACTTCTAATATACGCATTCAGTGATCTAAATGTTCCTCCAAGCACTACTTTTGCTGCTCCCAACTTTCATTTGTATTTTCATTTTCATTTTGCTTAAAATATCTATTTTAAATTTCTCTCCAAAGACTTCTTATCTGGCCCAAGTGTGTTTTAAATATCTGTTTTTTTAATTCTCAATTTTTTTAAATTTTCAGTTATTTTCCTGTTACTGATTTCTAGTTTAATTTCATCAAGATCTGATAGCATACTTTGTATGATCTGTTGCTTATAATTTACTAAGGTTTGTTTTATGGCCCAGACATGATCTTTCTTGGTGAATATTTCATATGAACTTGAGAAAAGTATACATTCTACTGACATTGGGTGAAGTATTCTATAAATGCCAATTTGACCCTTTTAAGTGATGGTGCCCTTCAGGTTACCTATACCCTTACTAGGTTGTGGCACGTTTTATTTATCAAAAGTTATGAGAGGTATTGAGGTATCCAAGTTAATTAGCATAATTTTTCTATTTCTCCTTACTGTTTCATCAGTTTTAATGTTCTGTGTTTGGCTGTATACATGTTAAGGATTGTTACAAATTCTTGGAGAATTGTTCCTTTTATCAATTCACTTTGTCTTTTGCTATATATGATAATTTTCTTTGTTCTGAAATGTACTTTGACTGAAATTAATATAGCTATTTCAATTTTATTTTGATTAGTATTAACATGTTATATCTTTTTCTATCTCTTTACCTTTAACATGTACGTTAAACATGTACCTTTAAATTTAAAGTGGGTTTCTTAAAAGCCACATATAACTGTATTGTTTTTTAACCACTTTGACAATCTCTGTTTCTTAATTGGTATACTTTGACAATTCACATTTAAAGTTATTACTAATTGGATTAATATCTACAATTTTAAAAATAGTTTTCTATTTATCATACTTGTAATTTGTTTTTTTTCATTGTTTCTTTTTCTTTCTTTTCTGGTATTACTTGAGCATTTTATATTATTCCTTTTTCTCTCTGCTTTTAGTGTATCATTTATATTTATTTAATAAAATTTTTAGTAGTTTTCCTGGAGTTTGCAATAAACATTTAAACTAACCTAAGTTCAATTTCAATACCACACAGCTTCACAGGCAATGTAGACACCATATAAAAGGTTTATTCTAATTCTACCCTCTTTCTCTTATCGAATTGCTATTTTTCACTTAACTTATCTATATCCTGTAATTGCCCACTAGAGATGGAATATTCCCCAACTTACAATGGGACTAAGACCCAATAAACCCATTGTAAGTTGAAAACATAGTAAGTTGAAAATGCATTTAATATACCTGACCTTCTGAATATCATAGCTTAGCTTAGTCTAGCCTACTTTACACATGCTCAGACACCTACATTAGCCTACAATTGGGACAAATCATCTAACACAAAGCCTATTTTATAATAAAGTGATGAATACCTCATGCTATTTATTGAATACTTGCATATATGGTACACTTTTTAAGTTATACCACAATTCTTGGCTTTTTTTTCCAATTTTTATTATCTATTTGCCTTTTAGAGAAATTTACATTAATAAATCTTCAAATTCCTTGATTTTTTTCCTTAGCTGTGTCCCGTCTTCTGATGAGCCCATCAATGGCATTTTTCATTCCTATTACAGTGTTTTCAATTCTAATATTTTCTTAGAGTTGCCATCTCTTTGCCTATACTACCCACCTATTCTTATATATTATCTGCTTTTTTATTAAGCATGTTTGTATCAATCTGTTCTCATCCTGCTATGAAGAAATAATCAAGAGTGGGTAATTCATAAAGATGTTTGATTGACTTACAGTTCTGCCTGGCTTGGAGGTCTCAGAAAACTTACACTCATGACAGAAAGCACCTCTTCATAGAGTGACGGGGGAAATAATGAATGCCAAGAGTGTAAATGCCAGATGCTTATGAAACCATCAGATTTCATGAGAACTCACTATCTAAAGAACAGCATAGGGGAAACCACTCCATGATTCAATTACCTCCCACTGTGTCCCTTCCAGGACATGAGGGGATGATGGAGATTGCAATTCAAGATGAGATTTGGGTGGCGACGCAGCCAAACCACATTAATATTAATCATAATGACTTAAAATTCTGTTTGATCATTCCAAACTTTGTGATATCTGAGTGTTTTGTGTCTTTAGACTGTGTTTTTTCAAGTCTTTATAATGTCTTTGCTTTTTTTGTTTAAAGCTATATTGGATTTCATCAATAACTGCAAATAATTATGAATAAATCACTATATAAGTTGAGTATAATAAAACATTTATTGAGTACTTACAATAAGGCAAGCACTTTTAGTAAATATGCCTGTGTTATTTACTCAATTCAACTGAAAATAAATCATTATCTTCCTTTTACACAAAAGGAAAATGCAGGCCTAAAATACCAAATACCTTTGACAAACAACTAGTGAGCAATGTTAAGCAGATTAAACTTTTGTATATGACATTTAATTCTGAATTATATTTCATAATAAACCAACAAAAATCATCTCAGTTTGAGGAAAAAAAAAACAAAAATGCATATATTCCTGGAAGACAGAGGAAAAATAAAAGTAGACTTTTCAGGGCTAAAGTTTGTTACTACATAAAATCAATCAGAAATACTTCTCAGAATAAAATATCTTCTTTAAGTCAAATCTATTGGAAGTAAAACTTCAAAAAATGTAAATTTATATAGTATTTGTAATAATATAAACAATAAATATAATAAATGCTTGTGTATTTCCTATGTTTAAAAATTCTAAAACTGAATTTTATTATTCTGGAAAATGTTGAATTATGCTATGGAAAGCACAAAAAAGGACTTCAGTCTAAAGATTCATAGAAAATTGTATTGTATCTAATTCTCAGCACACCCCTATTTATTTTTCAATCATTTTAAATATTTTTAACATTGGTATGACCCCAAGACCACTAGCTCTAGAAATCTTCAGGTTTATTTTTCTATAATTAACACATATTCTATTTTCTAAAAAAAAAAATAGAATGAAATGAATCTGAAAAACTTTGGTGACATAAGGTAAAATAGTTGTTAAAATGGAAACAATTTAAAAACATATTTTTTATTATTTACTTATTGACCACCCAAGTAAATAAGATACTATTAAGTAACAAGACATGGTGCTGAACCTGAAATATCAAATATATAAAATTAAAGTACTTGATCTTTCCATTGATTCTTCTAGATTTTCCAAAAGATTGGCACAGAAAAAACTCTACTAATTCACTACAGTGAACAGCATGAACTGGAATGGGCATGTTAAACTATCAGAGCATGGAGTGACATAGTAGGAAAATTGAACAACATTTTGTAAAATTTCGGATATCTTTTAAGTGTTCTGGGAATGAGAATGATGTCACACTATGAAAATATAACATTATGAAAATATCAACCTAGCAGTATTGCTTAAGATGGATTCCAGGAGTCCAGAATGAAAGCAAGATAGCAAGCCAGAAGGCCTGGTGTGACCCATGCTTCCATTGATAGGGATTGAACTAGGTTAATGTAAATCTAAGGAAATGAAATTGGGATGTATAAAGAGACAAAATACTTTACAGACAAGCAAATGCTGAGAGATTTTGTCACCAGGCCTGCCCTAAAACAGCTCCTGAAGGAAGCACTACACATGGAAAGGAACAAGCGGTACCAGCCACTGCAAAATCATACCAAAATGTAAAGACCATCGAGACTAGGAAGAAACTGCATCAACTAACTAGCAAAATAACCGGCTAACATCATAATGACAGGATAAAATTCACACATGACAATATTAACTTTAAATGTAAATGGACTAAATGCTCCAATTAAAAGACAGACTGGCAAATTGGATAAAGATTCAAGACCCATCAGTGTTCTGTATTCAGGAAACCCATCTCACATGCAGAGACACACATAGGCTCAAAATAAAAGGATGGAGGAAGATCTACTAAGCAAATGGAAAATAAAAAAGGCAGGGGTTGCAATCCTAGTCTCTGATAAAACAGACTTTAAACCAACAAAGATCAAAAGAGACAAAGAAGGCCATTACATAATGGTAAAGGGATCAATTCAACAAGAAGAGCTAACTATCCTAAATATATATGCACCCCATACAGGAGCACCCAGAGTCATAAAGCAAGTCCTGAGTGACCTACAAAGAGACTTAGACTCCCACACATTAATAATGGGAGACTTTAACACCCCACTGTCAACATTAGACAGATCAACGAGACAGAAAGTTAACAAGGATACCCAGGAATTGAACTCAGCTCTGCACCAAGCAAACCTAATAGACATCTACAGAACTCTCCACCCCAAATCAACAGAATATACATTTTTTTCAGCCCCACACCACACCTATTCCAAAATTGACCACAGAGTTGGAAGTAAAGTTCTCCTCAGCAAATGTAAAAGAACAGAAATTATAACAAACTATCTCTCAGACCACAGTGCAATCAAACAAGAACTCAGGATTAAGAAACTCACTCAAAACCGCTCAACTACACGGAAACTGAACAACCTGCTCCTGAATGACTACTGGGTATATAACGAAATGAAGGCAGAAATAAAGATGTTCTTTGAAACCAAGGAGAACAAAGACACAACGTACCAGAATCTCTGGGACACATTCAAAGCAGTGTGTAGAGGGAAATTTATAGCACTAAATGCCCACAACAGAAAGCAGGAAAGATTCAAAATTGGCACCCTAACATCACAATTAAAAGAACTAGAAAAGCAAGAGCAAACACATTCAAAAGCTAGCAGAAGGCAAGAAATAACTAAAATCAGAGAAGAACTGAAGGAAATAGAGACACAAAAAACCCTTCAAAAAATTAATGAATACAGGAGCTGGTTTTTTGAAAGGATCAACAAAATTGATAGACCGCTAGCAAGACTAATAAAGAAAAAAAGAGAGAAGAATCAAATAGACGCAATAAAAAGTGATAATGGAGATATCACCACTAATCCCACAGAAGTACAAACTACCATCAGAGATTACTACAAACACCTCTATGCAAATAAACTAGAAAATCTAGAAGAAATGGATAAATTCCTCAACACATACATTCTCCCAAGACTAAACCAGGAAGAAGTTGAATCTCTGAATAGACCAATAACAGGAACTGAAATTGTGGCAGTAATCAATAGCTTACCAACCAAAAAATGTCCAGGACCAGATGGATTCACAGCTAAATTCTACCAGAGGTGCAAGGAGGAACTGGTACCATTCCTTCTGAAACTATTCCAATCAATAGAAAAAGAGGGAATCCTCCCTAACTCATTTTATGAGGCCAGCATCAACCTGATACGAAAGCCGGGCAGAGACACAACCAAAAAAGAGAATTTTAGACCGATATCCTTGATGAACATTGATGCAAAAATCCTCAATAAAATACTGGCAAACGGAATCCAGCAGCACATCAAAAAGCTTATCCACCATGATCAAGTGGGCTTCATCCCTGGGATGCAAGGCTGGTTCAATATATGCAAATCAATAATTGTAATCCAGCATATAAACAGAACCAAAGACAAAAACCACATGATTATCTCAATAGATGCAGAAAAGGCCTTTGACAAAATTCAACAACCCTTCATGCTAAAAACCCTCAATAAATTAGGTATTGATGGGACGTATCTCAAAATATTAAGAACTACGACAAAACCACAGCCAATATCATACTGAATGGGCAAAAACTGGAAGCATTCCCTTTGAAAACTGGCACAAGACAGGGATGTCCTCTCTCACCACTCCTATTCAACACAGTGTTGGAAGTTCTGGCCAGGGCAATTAGGCAGGAGAAGGAAATAAAGGTATTCAATTAGGAAAAGAGGAAGTCAAATTGTCCCTGTTTGCAGACGACATGATTGTATATCTAGAAAACCCCATTGTCTCAGCTCAAAATCTCCTTAAGCTGATAAGCAACTTCAGCAAAGTCTCAGGATACAAAATCAATGTGCAAAAATCACAAGCATTCTTATACACCAATAACAGACAAACAGAGAGCCAAATCATGAGTGAACTCCCATTCACAATTGCTTCAAAGAGAATAAAATACCTAGGAATCCAACTTACAAGGGACGTGAAGGACCTTTTCAAGGAGAACTACAAACCACTGCTCAATGAAATAAAAAAGGATACAAACAAATGGAAGAACATTCCATGCTCATGGGTAGGAAGAATCAATATCATGAAAATGGCCATACTGCCCAAGGTAATTTATAGATTCAATGCAATCCCCATCAAGCTACCAATGACTTTCTTCACAGAATTGGAAAAAACTACTTTAAAGTTCATATGGAACCAAAAAAGAGCCCGCATGGTCAAGTCAATCCTAAGCCAAAAGAACAAAGCTGGAGGCATCACATTACCTGACTTCAAACTATACTAGTAGGCTACAGTAACCAAAACAACATGGTACTGGTATCAATACAGAGATATAGATCAATGGAACAGAACAGAGCCCTCAGAAATAATGCCGCATATCTACAACTATCTGGTCTTTGACAAACCTGAGAAAAACAAGCAATGGGGAAAGGATTCCATATTTAATAAATGGTGCTGGGAAAACTTGCTAGCCATGTGTAAAAAGCTGAAACTGGATCCCTTCCTTACACCTTATACAAAAATCAATTCAAGATGGATTAAAGACTTAAACATTGGACCTAAAACCATAAAAACCCTAGAAGAAAACCTAGGCATTACCATTCAGGACATAGGCATAGGCAAGGACTTCATGTCTAAAACACCAAAAGCAATAGTAACAAAAGCCAAAATTGACAAATGGGTTCTAATTAAACGAAAGAGCTTCTGCACAGCAAAAGAAACTACCATCAGAGTGAACAGGCAACCCACAAAATGGGAGAAAATATTCGCAACCTACTCATCTGACAAAGGGCTAATATCCAGAATCTACAATTAACTCCAACAAATTTACAAGAAAAAAACAAACAACCCCATCAAAAAGTGGGTGAAAAACATGAACAGACACTTCTCAAAAGAAGACATTTATGCAGCCAAAAAACACATGAAAAAATGCTCATCATCACTGGCCATCAGAGAAATGCAAATCAAAACCACAATGAGATATCATCTCACACCAGTTAGAATGGCAATCATTAAAAAGTCAGGAAACAACAGGTGCTGGAGTGGATGTGGAGAAATAGGAACACTTTTACACTGTTGGTGGGATTGTAAACTAGTTCAACCATCATGGAAGTCAGTGTGGCAATTCCTCAGGGATCTAGAACTAGAAATACCATTTGACCCAGCCATCTCATTACTGGGTATATACCCAAAGGACTATAACTCATGCTGCTATAAAGACACATGCACACGTATGTTTATTGCGGCACTATTCACAATAGCAAAGACTTGGAACCAACCCAAATGTCCAACAATGATAGACTGGATTAAGAAAATGTGGCACATATACACCATGGAATACTATGCAGCCATAAAAAATGATGAGTTCATGTCCTTTGTAGGAACATGGATGAAATTGGAAATCATCATTCTCAGTAAACTATCGCAAGAACAAAAAACCAAACACCGCATATTCTCACTCATAGGTGGGAATTGAACAATGAGAACATATGGACACAGGAAGGGGAACATCACACTCTGGGGACGGTTGTGGGGTGGGGGGAGGGGGGAGGGATAGCATTGGGAGATATACCTAATGCTAGATGACCAGTTGGTGGGTGCAGCGCACCAGCCTGGCACGTGTATACATATGTAACTAACCTGCACATTGCACACATGTACCCTAAAACTTAAAGTATAATAATTAAAAAAAATAAAAAAATAAAAAAAAGAGACAAAATTAGGAAAGACCAGAAGATTGTATTTTGCAATGAGGATGATGGAGAAGAGAACTTTACAAGCTCAAGGTGGTTGGGGAATTTTGCTGCCACCAATGAAAATCTGGACGTCATATAAGTTCTATCAAGAATAACAAGCAATGTTTTGCAACAGAATAAGCCCTGTGTGTTTCTTCACAGTAAAATGAACATGTTGTGAAACGATTTCCTCTTACTTTACTTTATTTTTAATTTAATTAAGTATTAGAGAATGGGATGTACATAAATAGAAGTTGTTGTTTTTTTTTTTTTTCATGACTTGATGAATCTGTCAACAGGCTAACCAAAGAAATTTGAGATGTGAACAATTGAAAGAAAATAGAAGAGGTTGACGAGAATTAAACAAACAAGCAAAAAAACAAACACCCCTAAAACACCAAAACCATAGCTTAATCATAAAACTGGGGCTGAGCACGGTGGCTCATGCCAGTGGGGCGTGGTGGCTCACACCTGTAATCCCAGCACTTTGTGAGGCCAAGGTGGGTGGTCTACGAGGTCAGGAGTTCGATACCAGCCTGTCCAACATGGTGAAAACCCATCTCTACTGAAAATACAAAAATAAGCCAGCCGCAGTGGTGTTCACTTGTAATCCCAACTACTCAGGAGGCTGAGGCAGGAGAATTGCTTGAACGTGGGAGGCAGAGGTTGTAGTGACCTGAGATCATGCCATTGCACTCCAGCCTGGGCAACATAGCGAGACTGTGTCTCAAACAAAAATAAAATAAAATAAAATAAAACTAGATTAAAGCATAAGTCTTAATCAAATGAATAGTAGAAAAATAAGGCCCATACTATATCAAAGGGAACCACGGCTTCTGAATTTTCCTTTACATTTTTGTAGAGACAAATGTACTTAGAATTTATTTACATTTTAAGCTTATGCAGTGCGCGAGAGGATGTTTTTACTTACTTGTAAAAAAAAATCTTAGTGATTAATATGGGAAGTTAATAATTTGAAACAGTAACAATCCCTATTTCCAGAGTCATTGTTCCTTGGCAGTGTGTTTCAGAAAACCATCACAAAAGTTATTTGGAATTCTTGATATAAAAGGAAAGATAAAAGTGGGATTAGGTTCTAGAAGAAGAATTAGGTTCTAGAAATTGCCTTTCAATTGAAAGCCTTTAACAGATTTGTAATTTCTGTTGCCACAATAACGGCAGCATGCAACCATTTGTGTTTTATATATTAATGTTTACACAAGAAAGAAAATATGTATGCATTTTTATTTTAATAAATAACTCAAAAAGGACAAATGTCTTCGTCATACTTCAATGTTACTGAGCACAGTAAAAATCCGATTAAGTTGATTTTCCCACTAGCTTTTTTAACCAAAAGTGTTACTTTCCCTTTCTGGTGTTCAGATTTTCAACATTAATTAATTATTTCACATTCCTGCTTTAGAAGTTGTGAATAGATTCACCGTTTGTTCAACTGAATAGTCGGTTTTTTTTTTATTGATATAAAATGTGTGACTAAGTCACAAGAATGTAGAATGCACTCTACATAATTATTTAGGAACTTTTTATTTATATATTTATTTATTTATTTTACATAAAGGAACTTTTTAGATCTTCACATAATTCGAGAAAACATTGGCTCCTTTATTCACTGGGTTGGTTGAATGAATTATGTAACAAAGCTGAGATGAAAAGTTTTGTTTTTTATTGATATAAAATGTGTGACTAAGTCATAAGAATGGAGAGTGCACTCTACACACTTATTTAGGAACTTTTTATTTATTTATTTTTTTACATAAAGGAACTTTTTAGATCTTCACGTAATTTGAGAAAACATTGGCTCCTTTATTCACTGCGTTGGTTGAATGAGTTATGTAACAAAACTGAGATTAAAAGGAAAAAAGTTTGAGAGGTCCACAACTGCTTGAGAAATCTCTAATCTGGATAAACTTTATTAATTATTTACTTAACTATTCATCAATACAGATTATTTTAGCCTATTGGTTATTCTAATTATAGCTTATAGACTAATGTAAATTTGTAACTAATCTCAGAATAATATTCTGGCAAGTACATTTGGATAAAGGTCATATTAAGGTGTTTTTATATTTTGTTTTTTTTAATTGACATAAAATAATTGTACATATTTATGGAGTACATGGTGATGTTTCAATACATATAATGTATAGAGATCAGATTAGGTTAATTAATATTTCCATCATCTCATTTACTATTTATTTGTTTTGAGAGCATTCAATATCCTCCTTCTAGCTATTTGAAGCTATATTGTTAATTATAATCATACTACAGTGGTGCAGAACACAGAAGTTTATCCTTCTAACAAGCTGTAATTTTGTACCCTTTAACAAATCTCTCCCTATCTCCCCCTTCCCCTTCTTCTTCCCAGCCTCTAGTGTCCTCTGTTCTATTTGTTTCCTCTATGAAATCAACTGTTGAGACTTCTATGTATGAGTGAGAATATGCGGCTACCCTTTGAAGCAAAATCCTTTGAAAGAGTGATGTGTATTTAGTGTTCACAACTCCTCTCCTCCATTTTGTTATTTAACACATTATAATCAGGTTTTGTCAAGGTTGCCAAAGAAGTCAGTTGTTATTAAATCAACTTGTCCATTATTATATCTTATCTTACTTGATTTCCTTGGTACTTAACAGATTATCACTCCTTGTTATCATATCTGCACTTGACTTGATGTCACATGTTCTCGTTTTTTCTTCTGTCTCTCTCATTTTCTTTTTCCTGGGCTGGTTCCTCCTCTTCTCTCTGACATAGAGCATCTTATTTTTGGAGTATGTCAGGGATTAGCGATTGTGCCACTTTTCTTCTCCATCTACACATAGCTCCTTGGTTCTTTCACAACCAGGCACCAATGACCCCCAAATTAATATACATAGCCTAGACTTCTGTCCTGAATTCTAGACTCATAGATTCCCTAATTACTTGATATCTCTACTACAATTTTTCATAAACAACTGAAACTTAGTATTCCTAAAACTTACCCCCTGGTTTTTCCATCCGAAGGTGCTCTACTATAAGATTTTCATTTCAGTTAATGAAAACTCTAAGGTTTTTCTAGTTATCAGTGTCCCTTTCACTAAAGTTAAAGTTTAGTTCACAAATATTTATTACAATAGATATGTAAGAATTGATAAAATGCCTCCTAACTGTAGTCTAATGGTTATAAAAATTATGTTATTAGACACCGTGGAAACAGAAAAATGTAAGAGTCTCCTAGTCCAGACTAAGACTGAAAGCAGAGAGCAGTGATGTTGATTAGGAAGTGAGTCTAAAAGTTTGACATGGATTTTATAAGTGAACCTTTATGTGTATGTTATATTTAATTAAGCTCTTACAAGTTGAATTCAAGAAATATATACTGAAAATCTATTATAGGTGAAATCCTGGGTTAGGTGCTAAAGTTTTCATGAAAATGAACACAGTGTGATCTTTGACTTCAAGGAGGAAAGAAATAGATTAATTTTTATAATGAATACAACTAAAAAAGGGAGAAAGTTACAGAAAGTTGAGACCCGAGAAAAGAAACTGGATATTCTCTCCAAAGGGTGTGTGACCCAAGTATGAAAGAGAGTGGCCAAAGAATACATAAGGCCCAACCAAAAGCCAAACGTCTAGAAATGTGGGACAGAACAAAAGCATGAATAACAAGAAAAGAGAAATTGACACTAATGATTAAGTATCGACGTCTCCAGCTTTTCATTTGGAAACTTGGCTAATTTCATTGGCCTCTGTCTATACCTTTCACTCACAGGAGGAGTTTGTTTCTGATTAATGTGTTTGTAGAAGACAATTGAAGCAGTTTCCAGGGTATCTCTTCTTTTTAGAACTAAGCTGTCCTCAGCACATACACATTTACTGCTCCATCATAGACCAGGCTTTTCACAGATGAGGGAACCTTGCAAATGTCAAGCACTGCCTAAGACTGAATGATAAGGGACTACTTCATTAAGGAAGGAAATAGTATGAAATCCATCATGATCCTGCATTTTAAGTCTTATTCACCAATCACCTTTATTAATAATAATGTTTGATACCCATCTTTCTACATCCTGCTTCTCTCAATTGTCCATTCTAGAGATGATGGAACAGTTTAACATTAAACCCTAAATCCAACCAGGATATGATTAAAAAGTATCTACCACTGCATTCAGGCCAAGGGGATTTAAAAAAGACATATTTTTAATAAGATACCTCAAATTAAAAAGTTTAATTAGTGTAGGATGATAGAAATCAGATTGTTAAAGTAAAAGAAGTAAATGAATGATGAATAAATGAGACTAATGAGGAAATATAATAGTTTTGAGTACCTTTTAAATTGAAGAAACAAAAATGAAAATACCAGCATAGGGATGGTAGGAAAGAAATATTTTTTTTCTTACTTATTTCATTCAAATTGCCTTTTAGAATTTTGCCATTTTCACAGAGGAGAAGAAGATTATGAAAAGGAAAATTGAATAGAGGAAGAGATAAATAACAAGTAAAAAATATAAAGAGGATAAAATCAAGGCATGATAAAGAGATTAATTTGAGGTCAGAAGAAGACTTATATAAAAAGAAAATAAAATTATATTAAAAACATATATTAGGAGCTAAACAAAAAGAAATATGAAGGAGTTTACTTCAGATACTCTCATTATTGTCAGCCACGGTGGGGATAAAACCTTCAGCCAAAGATGCTGGTAGGTTGGAAACTTACAGAACAGTCAAAATTGCCCTAATAAAGTGCCACTGAAAACTAATAAAGCAATTACTAACCATAAAATAACAACAGGATAATAGTAAAATAACATATTTTACAGTATCTAATATTTAAAATATCTTCTGAGGCCAAGCATGATGAAAAATATCTTTCTTTTGGACAATGATCTCTTCTTATTTCCATTTTACATAGATATTTGACTAAGATTCACAATATTTTGGTGCTTGGAATATATATATATTGTATAGTAAAAAATACTAGTACAATATTTCCCTACTGTATTACCTCCATTTCCAGGGAATTGAATACCTAATGGAATTTACAAAATAATAAACAATTGAGCTGCTATTTTTAAAAATGATCCAAAACTAAATAACATGAGGGAGAGTGCTTTGTTTTATTTTTTCTCAATGAGAGAGAAGTATGAGGAAATCTCAGTGTACTACATAGACAGAAGAAAGCTCACAATTGAAATCACCCTCAAACCCATAAATAAAAATCAATAAAACGTCAAATCTATTTTATATGACCACTATGATACATGGAATAACCTGATCATTGACACCGATATAGTTTTCAAAGAATTTCCAAGTGTAAAGTTTATTTAATGTTTTTGATATATGGCATATACCGTGAATTTCCTCACTCTTTTGTTTCTATATATAATAAGGACACATTTCTAAAAATTCAGTAATGATACAATTATTTATGAATTATGTAATAATAATGAATGACATTTATATTTTTACTACTATAAGCCACAGAGTAATTTCTTATAAGCAACAAAATAAGTAAATTTTGAAATAAAAAGGAATCCTCATTTTAAGACAAAATGATCCAAATTCAAAAGTATTCTATAACACAAATAAGGGAGAAAAAGCACATCCTCATCAACATTTTTCTTAGAAAAATAAATAAAGTATACCAAAAATCCATACAGCTAGTAGCACAAGTCATATTTATTTCTCATTTTCTAATATTGCTTTTGAAAACAGAATTTAATCTTGAAATTAACCAAAACATTTGTTTCTTTTTTTCAGCTTCTAAAATAAGCAATGACTGGGAAGTTATCAAAGAAAATAGACATAGTCCTGCTAAATCTTAGAGTGATATCAAATCTGCTCAAATACGATATGACATTAAACTTTAAATATGGTTTTTTTCTTCTTATTTTCAGAATGCCAAGGTAAACACGTCTGTATTTTTCAATGTATTGTAAAATACGTGATTAGATATAGACTTGGCCACATGGATTTCTTAGGGAAAGTGCTTTGAATTTCACTTGACATAATGGGAACAAAGATATATTATTTATTATTTATCCATTTGTGCTTTAGTTGAGCATTCTTTGATGCGTTTGTCATTATTTCAGTAAAGAAGGAAAATAATCACTTTAAGCAATTATTCTGTGTCAGACACCATGTCAGACACCATACTCTGTGCTGGGAACCCACAGACCCTTTTCAGGAGCTCAAACCATGCTGCTCTGTGCTTTGTTCATCACATGGCTCATCGGCTGCGGTTATGCTGTGCGACTATTAGGAAAGGATGAAAATGAGTTCGTTTAAATGGGTTCCTCCATTTACGCTTTATAGGATGTGCCAAGATGCAGAGCTAAAATGATAGAATCACTGAGATATTTCCATCTGATTCTAGTTTGCCCACTTCTGCCAACCTCCATTTCGATTTGTTCAAATTCTAAAAGTATGGAGGTGCACTGAGCAGGATGTCCCATGAAAAGGAAGGGTTGACTATTTACAAATGCACATAATCCTTCAGTGTCTATTTGACATCCTGTTTGTGGCGTAAATAGGGATAATCTGACTTATTGACTTTTTGTCTGCCTCGTATTGTAGAATTTACATGTTTATTCTTTATTTATAAAAACATTGTTTCAAAAATATTCAGTCAATTATCAGGTGGTGGCAATGCCACAATAAGAAAATCACCTGTCTCTGAGAAATGCCAGCTTTCATCCGCAATTTACTTCAAATAAATGAGAGAAGTGGTGAGATCTTTGTATAGAAAATATGTGACAAATTACTCATGTTGCTTCAGCCTCAATGGACATAGGTTGAAAATTCCCAAGACCGTTTCTCCAGAAAGTAGCAGAAAAGCTGGAGCAGTTTGTACTAACGCATAATAATGTCTTTCTAATTAGAAACGTGAAGATTTGGAGACAAACACACACACACACCCCTCTTTTACACATTGTATGGTACGTGGAGAACTTTGCCAATTGAATTATGTCTTTATTGCTACATAGCATAAACAAATTACCACAAATGTAGTGGCAAAAAACAAGACAAATTTATTATCTCATAGTTTTTCTATGAATTGAGAGCCTGGTTACAGATTAGCTGGGTTCTCAGAATTATGACTTACAAAACACCTTTATATGTATAGGTACATAACACCTTTATATGTAGTGACTTATCCTCACAGGCTCTATGAATTACTGTGAAGCTAGATGAGGAACCTAAGACTGAGAGACTAAACAGAAACAAATATCCAAAATAGTGAAAGGAGGACACCAGTGTGCTCTCACTCTGTTTATTCTACTCTATCATTAATGTTTGTTAGTACAAGGGCCAAAGGATTGATGTCTGATGACACGTCATAGAGAGAGGCAATCGGGAAGTACTGAGAGTTTGTACCAGGCTGAAATCAAGAGTCTTTAGGTCTATGAGGCTTGTGTCTCCCAAGCTTACTGCTCACATGCAGAATTCAGTTTCTTATTGTTGTAGAATTGAAGTCCCTGTTTTCTTGCTGACTATTGAGTGGAGACAGTTTTCAGCTCCTACAAGCTGCAGTCAGGTCCTTGTCATGGGATCTCTTCCACAGAAAATTTACATCATTTTTTTTTTCTTTCTCAAAGTTAGAAGGAGAGTATCTCTCATTTCGAATCTCCCTATCCTCTTTTAAGTGCTCCCTGGATTAGGTTTGGTTCACAGAGGATAATCTCTCTTTTTCTTAACTCAATGTCAAATGATTTGGGACCTTAATCATGTCTGCAAGGTTTTGTCTGTTACACAACTTGAAGTACTCATATACCCTATCCACAATCCCACTGTCACTCAAAGCACATGAACTCATTATGTTTATGAGTGGGTGGGAGCTTTGGGGCCCTCTTAGAATTCTGCCTACCACTTTAACTGTCTCCCTCTACGACATATCATCAGACATCAATCCTTTGGCCCTTGTACTAACAAACATTAATGACAGGGTAGAATAAACAGAGTGAGAGCACATTGGTCTCTTCCTTTCACCATTTTGGATATTTGTTTCTGTTTAGTCTCTCAGTCTTAGGTTCCTCATCTAGCTTCACAGTAATTCATAGAGCCTGTGAGGATAAGTCACTACATATAAAGGCGTTATGTACCTATACATATAAAGGTGTTTTGTAAGCCATAAAGCAATTATTGTACACAGGAATGTCAAGTGAAGACACAAATATGTATAGTCATTATATATGTATGAATATTGTGTATGTGTGTATAATACAACTGCATACATTATGAATACAACAACAAAAAAGTACATATGCGAATTTGTGTGTGTTTTGCATATATATTATACATTTACTTAGTCACTTACTACCAGAGCCAACACTATAGAGTAACTTCATTGATTTAATCAGTAACCTTTAAAAGATTATAATTTTACCAACATAGCTTTAGTTTCATAAGTCCAACCACCACAATGTTTTTTGGTTTGCCTTATTTGACCATTATATCCCATCTAATCCACATAGCTTTGACTACTTTAATTTCCCTATGGGTGGAATAACAGATGCACTAAAGATTCTTCCCTCTTCGGAAATGCTTGATTCCAGTGTTGAACCATGCTGTATACGAGGCTTTATTGTATCTCATAATGCAATCTTTTTTCAAGTTTTATCTGATCCTTCCAGATAACTCTAATATTACCTGTTGTTCTAAACTGAAAATAAGAGTTTCAGGACTTGTGAATGCTGTTTATTAGAAAAGTTATTACTCTCACATATTATGTACCTTGGGAAGTACTGCGAGTTTGGAAGTCGAATGCGAATGATAAAAGCATTATGGTAAGACTAACCTTGAATTACTTTCATAGTGCATTGAAAATTTAATTCACAAATCCAAATCTATACACTTTAAAAATAAGTGGTAACAAATTATTTGTTACGTATCTCGAATATTTGTCATTCTTAAAGAAAGTGGCTAATAATTCTGAGGTTACAGTAGAACAATAAATTTATGTCAGGAACTAATATAATTTTTTTCCTAGCTGAGACCTCCTATTAACAAATTCTTAGTTGTAGAAAAGGCAGGGACTATTGTGAAGTTTATTTGAAAAACAAAAATATTATACATTAGAGAGTATAAGTGAACACTTGTCCCTTAGCTGAGACAGACAAATGTCCCACTTGCTTGCAGGACAGGTAATATGTTACCTTCAGGAAATAATCCACCTCTTTAGGAAACAGCAATTAAAAATCATGAAGAGGGTTTTGTCACTCACTTCATTTGCAAAAGTTTTCTTAACAGATGGTCCACAATAGGCCTCTAGATTATACAGCTTCTACTCAAGTCTACCAACTCATTTAAGATCAAAAGACTTTGGGGATTAGTTGATGTTGTTTAAATAGAACAAATACCTGAAATGAACATCTACTTCCATACAATTATAAAGCATAATTTAACGTTCCTAAATATACACAAAAATACAAAGCAATGCTTAAAAATGTGAAAGTGATCTTACAAAAAGTAAATCATCAGAACAGCATGTCATTCCCAGTTGAAAACCACCATAACACAAGGATGTCCTCTCTCACCACTCCTATTCAACATAGTATTGGAAATTCTGGCCAGGGCAAGAGAAAGAACTAAAGGACATTCAATTAGGAAAAGAGGAAGTCAAGTTGTTTCTGTTTGCAGATGACATGATTATATATTTAGAAAAGCCGTCCTCTCAGCCTAAAATCTCCTTAAGCTGATAAGCAACTTCAGCAAAGTCTCAGGATACGAAACCAATGTGCAAAAATCACAAGCATTCCAATACACCAATAACAGACAAACAGAGAGCCAAATCATGAGTGAACTCCCATTCACAATTGCTTCAAACAGAATAAAATACCTAGGAATCCAACTTACAAGGGACGTGAAGGACCTCTTCAAAGAGAACTACAAACCACTGCTCAATGAAATAAAAGAGGACACAAACAAATCAAAAAACATTCCACGCTGATGGATAGGAAGAATCAGTATCGTGAAAATGGCCACACTGCCCAAAGTAATTTATAGATTCAATACTATCCCCATCAAGCTATCACTGACTTTCTTCACAGAATTGGAAAACCCTACTTTAAATTTCATATGGAATCAAAAAGAGCCTGCATACCTAAGACAATCCTAATCAGAAAGAACAAAGCTGGAGACATCACACTACCTGACTTCAAACTATACTACAAGGCTACAGTAACCAAAACAGCATGGTACTGGTACCAAAACAGACATATAGACCAATGTAACAGAACAGAGGCCTCAGAAATAACACCACACATCTAGAACCATCTGATCTCAGACAAACCTCCCAAAAACAAGCAATGGGAAAAGAATTCCCTATTTAATAAATGGTGCTGCTAAAACTGGCTAGCCATATGCAGAAAGCTGAAACTAGATCCCTTTCTTACACCTTATATAAAAATTAACTCAAGGTGGATTAAAGACTTAAATGTAAGACCTAAAACCATAAAAACCCTAGAAGAAAACCTAGGCAATACCATTTAGGACATAGGCATAGCTTACACCTTATACAAAAATTAAGTCAAGATGGATTAAAGACCTATATGTAAGATCTAAAACCATAAAAACTCTAGAAAAAAAAACCTAGGCAATACCATTCTGGACATAGGCATGGGCAAAGACTTCTTGACTAAAACACTAAAAGCAATGGCAACAAAAGCCAAAATTGACAACTGGGATCTAATTAAACTAAAAAGCTTCTGCACAGCAAAAGAAACTATCATCAGCGTGACCAGGCAACCTACAGAATGGGAGAAGAATTTGGCAATCTATCCATCTGACAAAGGGCTAATATCCAGAATCTACAAATAACTTAAACAAATGTACAAGAAAAAAACAAACAACCCCATCAAAAAGTGGGCAAAGGATATCAACAGACAGTTCTCAAAAGAAGATATTTATGCAGCCAACAGATATATGAAAAAATGCTCATCATTACTGGTCATTAGAGAAATGCAAATAAAAACCATAATGGGATACCATCTCATGCCAGTTAGAATGGTGATCATTAAAACGTCAGGGAGCAACAGATGCTGTAAAGGATGTGGAGATATAGGAATGCTTTTACACTGTTGGTGGGAGTGTAAATTAGTTCAACCATTGTGGAAGGCAGTGTTGTGATTCCTTGAGGATCTAGAACCAGAAATACCATTTGACCCAGCAATCTCATTACTGAGTATATACCCAAAGGATTGTAAATCATGCTACTATAAAGACACATGTGCATTTATGTTTATTGTGGCAGTATTCACAATAACCAACCCAAATGTCCATCAATAATAGACTGGATAAAGAAAATGTGGCACATATACACCATGAAATACTATACAGCCATAAAAAGGATGAGTTTATGTCCTTTGCAGGGACATGGATGGAGCTGGAAACCATCACTCTCAGCAAAATATCACAAGGAGAGAAAACCAAACACAGCATGTTCTCACTCATAAGTGGGAGTTGAACAATGAGAACACATGGACACAGGGAAGGGAACCTCACACCCTGGGGCCTGTTTGGGGGTGGGGGACTGGGGGAGGGATAGCATTAGGAGAAATACCTAATGTAAATGACAAGTTGGTGGGTGCAGCAAACCAACATGGCACATGTATACCTATGTAACAAACCTGCACTTTGTGTACATGTACCCCAGAACTTAAAGTAGAATAAAAAAAGAAAGAAAAATATGTTACCAATGCCATAATGCATTCTTATGTCTCAGAATTTTTATTTCTATAAATTGAACATATTTTAGAATTATTTAGGTATACAACTTGTTTTTTTCTACAATTGTGAAAATAACAGTGTAAAAAATAAATTATTGTCTTAACATTTTTTCACATTCTAAGTCCAAATCATTAAGATAACTCTTTTTAAGTAAGAGCCATCAAACTCCTTTTTCTCTTTTCTTCATATAACAACATCCTCTGTTCCAGCATAAAGATTGGTGATATAGCATTAAAAACATCATCCACTATTATGTATTATCTCCAGTATTACTTGCCAAGCCTCTAAGCACCATCCTGTAAGTTTTAAAGTCAGTGTTTTCTTTTTGGGTGTGTGATTAGCAGTCCTATTTACATATCTCAGTTAAAAAAATATGATAGGTTAATCTACTTTCAGGTTTCCTTTTTATTAAGTCCCAAAAAGCACTTAGATATTATTCAGCAAGAAAATATGGGATCATTTTCATTGTTTCAACAGTAGATATTTGCTTTAATAATATCAAAGTTATTTTCCTTTACTCTGTCTCCATGTTAACTTCTAAAAGAACATTACATTTCTATAGGGAATAATATTTTTGTATACATTTTTAAAGTGAACATTATATGTGGTGCTACTGATGATAATAGGAAATTATAAGAGAAAGGTAAGGTAAGAACAGCTTTGTCACGAATTTCATTGACTGCCAGTAATTATAAGATGCCATCAATAAATAGACACAATTCAATTTTCAAAATATTTAAATAACATGTCTTAAATATGATGAAATATTCCATGTTATTCAATACAATATAGAGAAGAGTAAAAATAATAAAACTTTATGATTTCATGAAAATTCAGAAAGAAGAAAACAGAAACATTGTGAAATAATAAAAATGGAAAAAAAGAAGTTAAATTCAAAACTATTAGTAATTTTGAAATGGGTGAGTGTCCTGACTCCCCTCACAGGACTTGCAACAGGGGCGTGGCATATCTGTTCAGCGCGCTCAAACCTCTTACTGGAGGGGGAGAATGCAAATGGGCAGGTGGAGGAGCCAGAGTGAGCACTTTTGGGCTCTGGCCCCGTGGTAGTGTCTAGGAGTGGGTGCCTGTGATGCCCGAAGTCCAAGTGGCTGTGTTACAGTGCTCTTTTAGCTCCGCCATCAGCAGATGGATTAAGTGTTGACCAGCTCAGTGACCTCTTGCTACCCAGGTCTTTGGCATCCAGGAAGTACAAGGTCACACAGACAAATTGAAGGATGGCAAATGGGGGGACTTTATTGGCAGATGGAGGTGGCCATGAGCAGGATGGATGGGGAGCTGGAGAGGGAATGGAGTGGGAAGAGTATCTTCCCCTTGATTTCAGCCATCCTGCAGCATATCTCCTCTCCGAATGTCCCCAGCCCAACTCCTCTCGAGATTCAGACTCTCTTTCTCTTTTCTCCTTATCTGCTGTGCCACTGTTCTGCTCTTCTGCCTTTCTGCTCGTGGAATCTGGGGTTTGGGGTTTATATGGGTACAGGATGGGGGGTGTGGTGGGCCAAAAGGCAACATTTTGGGGTGAAAAACAGGAATGCGTGCTCCCATTTAGGGCCATGGGTTTCCAAGCTTGAGAGTGGGGCCTTTGCCAGGAAACCACCCTCTTCTACTCAGTATTTCCCTGCCTCCTCTCTGTATCAGTTTCAATAATTGGGAAGACGGTAAATTCAACTATTAAAAGAAGAAACCCTGATATTGCATTTAAAAATAAAATAAAGCTCAGTATAAGCCAAATTGACAGAAAATTAAAAAATATAAATAAGAGAAGGCAAAGAAGACATACAAATCACCACCAAACATATGAAAAAATGCTGTACATCACTAATTAGGGAAATGTAAGTTAATACCACAATGAGATACCACCTTACTCCTGCAAGAATGGCCATTATTAAAAAGTTAAAAAACAATAGATGTTGACAGGGATGTGGGGAAAAGGGAATGCTTATACACTGCTGGTGGGAATGCAAATCAGTACTACCTTTTTTTTTTTTTTTTTTTTTTTGAGACGGAGTCTCGCTCTGTTGCCCAGGCTGGAGTGCGGTGGCGTGATCTCAGCTCACTGCAAGCTCCGCCTCCCGGGTTCACGCCATTCTCCTGCCTCAGCCTCCCAAATAGCTTGAACTACAGGTGCCGCCATAACGCCCGGCTAATTTTTTGTATTTTTCAGTAGAAACGGAGTTTCACCATGTTAACCAGGATGGTCTCCATCTCCTGACCTCGTGATCCGCCCGCCTCAGCCTCCCAAAGTGCTGGGATTACAGGCGTGAGCCACCGCACCTGGCCACTACAACCTCTTTCTTAAAGAGCTAAAAGTAGATCTACCATTCAATCCAGCAATCCTTACTACTGGATATTTACCCAAAGGAAAGGATGTTATTAAATGAATAAGACACTTGCACACGTGTGTTTATAGCAGCACAATTCACAATTGCAAAGATGTGAAAACATTCTAAGTGCCCCTAAACTAGTAAGTGAATAAAGAAAATGTGATATATATACATGGTGTGTGTGTGTGTGTATATATATATATGTACACACACACACACACACATAACATATATATATATACCATGGTGTGTGTGTGTATATATATGTATATGAAATACTACTAAGCCATAAAAAATGAAATAATGTCTTTTGCAGCAATGTGGATGGAGCTGGAGGCCATTATTCTAAGTGAAGTAACACAAGAGTGGAAAACCAAAAACCTTATGTTTTCACTTCTAAGTAGGAGCCAAGTCATGAGTACACAAAGGCATACAGGGTGATATAATGCACTTTGGGTACTCAAAAGAGGGAGGATGGGAGGGATGGGTCAGGGATTCAAAAGAACTACACACATTATGTCTAATGTACACTGCTTGGGTGATGGGTGCACTAAAATCTCAGAATTAACCACCATTTAATTATTGTGTTATCTATGTAACCAAAAACCACGGTAGCCCCAAAAGCTGTTGAAATAAAAAAAATTAGAAAAAATAATTGCAAATAAATAATAACAACAAAAAAAAACTGCTATCTTAATGCTACATTAGCCAAAAGAGAATTCAAGTAGGAAAGTATTTAAAGATACAGAGAAACATAATCTTTTATTAGAAAACTAATATTTCACCAAGTATTGTCAGTAAAAAAATATGAAAATTGACCTGGAACACCCAAAGGAAATAACAACCACACTATTTAAATTAAGAATGAATTTCAACAAGATGAACAAGAAGAGCAAATGTAAGATTAGTGTACAAACACCCATAGATTTTCTATACATTGAAATATTCAAACAGAGAATAGAAAAATTAGATTCTGTTTATGTAACTAGAATATTAAGTACCCGTTAATAAATCTAACCAGAAATACGCAACACCTTTATACAAAGTTGACAAGATATTGTAACAGACTAAGACATAACAGACTAAGTGTAGTAGAGAGTGTTTTAGTTAATGACCTTCTAGCCAATTTGGTCTAAAATGTTGGTGACTTTTATTATGGAGTCTAATATTTGGTCTAACTGCAGCATTCTGGAGCCTTGAATCCAGGCCATGTGCTGACCAGTGCTGTGGCTTTAGTGAAAATTACAGAAAAAATAGAACACTGGAAAATTATTTTAAAATAGAATATTAGAAAATAAACGTTAGACCTAAAACTATAAAAACCCTAGCAAGAAAACCTAGGCATTACCACTCAGGACATAGGCATGGGCAAGGACTTCATGTCCAAAACACCAAAAGCAATGGCAACAAAAGCCAAAATGGACAAATGGGATCTAATTAAACTAAAGAGCTTCTGCACAGCAAAAGAAACTACCATCAGAGTGAACAGGCAACCTACAACATGGGAGAAAATTTTTGCAACCTACTCATCTGACAAAGGGCTAATATCCAGAATCTACAATGAACTCAAACAAATTTACAAGAAAAAAACAAACAACCCCATCAAAAAGTGAGCGAAGGACATGAACAGACACTTCTCAAAAGAAGACATTTATGCAGCCAAAAAACACATGAAAAAATGCTCATCATCACTGGCCATCAGAGAAATGCAAATCAAAACCACTATGAGATATCATCTCACACCAGTTAGAATGGCAATCATTAAAAACTCAGGAAACAACAGGTGCTGGAGAGGATGTGGAGAAATAGGAACACTTTTACACTGTTGGTGGGACTGTAAACTAGTTCAACCATTGTGGAAGTCAGTGTGGCAATTCCTCAGGGATCTGGAACTAGAAATACCATTTGACCCAGCCATCCCATTACTGGGTATATACCCAAATGACTATAAATCATGCTGCTATAAAGACACATGCACACGTATGTTTATTGTGGCATTATTCACAATAGCAAAGACTTGGAACCAACCCAAATGTCCAACAATGATAGACTGGATTAAGAAAATGTGGCACATATACACCATGGAATACTATGCAGCCATAAAAAATGATGAGTTCATGTCCTTTGTAGGGACATGGATGAAATTGGAAATCATCATTCTCAGTAAACTATCTCAAGAACAAAAAACCAAACACTGCATATTCTCACTCATAGGTGGGAATTGAACAATGAGATCACATGGACACATGAAGGGGAATATCACACTCTGGGGTCTGTGTTGGGGTGGGGGGAGGGGGGGAGGGATAGCATTGGGAGATATACCTAAGGCTAGATGATGAGTTAGTGAGTGCAGCGCACCAGCATGGCACATGTATACATATGTAACTAACCTGCACAATGTGCACATGTACCCTAGAACTTAAAGTATAATAAAAAAAAAAGATAGAAATTGGTTATTTCTTGTCACTTCCAGCCAAGAAAGGAATAGCCAGTCTGAAATCAGAAATCACACAGAATATATCTTTAATAAGAAAGGCACTCTGTCTTTAGCAACCTGAGTTGAATAAGAGTTCCACAATTTTGGAATTACAGTTGGAAATTTTATATTATTCTGTCACTCAAGTTAAAGCTAACATTAGAGGATCAGAAGTCTTGTCAGGATTTCAGATGAGGTTTTACCTGTTTTTTGTTCTGTTTTTGCTTTCTTTTTTGCCAAACTAAGGAAAATACTTTTTGGTAAAAGTCCTGTGTTCTCTTTTATTTTACGTTAGATGACCCAAGCAGAACACGTGTTTTAGATTTTACTGCTAAACACTAATTCTGGATCTCAAGTTTGATGAAGTCATTTGATAGGATGTAAGTGAATTGTTTTCATATAAGGGATATATACAGGAATAGGATATGCTTGGAGGTGAAGGCTATAATGGTTAGATTATGGCAGGCACTATAGAATGACTGATGACTCCTAGTCTCAAGCTCTTTCCCTCTTTGCTTGCTTCAGTTATTAAGGATGGGAAAACTAATTCCTTGCTTTCTACAAGTTAGAGGTAACCACATGATATAATTCTTGTTAAAGTGATATAAGAGGAAGTCTGTGGGGGAAGCGTTTACTTTCTTGATGAAATATTAATAATAACAAAAGGATAGTCATAGCAAGGGTAGTTATTGTGCTTTCCCCAGACATACACTTCGAACTAAACATGATCCCTGATGCTGCAACATCATCTTGCAACTATGAGTAACTATATGGCAAGGCTTGCATTATAGAGCTGGTCACAGCTGTGACCAGCCAAATTCAATCTACATTATCTAATTCAATCTACATTATCTAGAGTGAAACATCACATATCAGATCCACTAGATAGTTTAGTGTCTTCCTCTTCCCGTTCATTTTTTCCAAATCCCCTCCAAATAATTTCAAGTTGCTTGTCCCTTTCTTATCCTCCACACCCACTTCCCTCTCAGCTTTTCTATCTAAACCTTTCACTTAGAATTCAAGTTTTAAGGTTATCCAGGCCCCTTTCAAGGTATTGAATAGATATATTCAATAATATTTTATATATATGCATATATTCAGTTAGAGAATTAAATTTAGTTAAATACTACATATATGTGACTGAGTATAAATATTTGGTCCTATGTCTATAACTGAATATATATATATATATATATATATATATATACATGGTTAGATAAATAACATTTACTTACAAAAATAACAGAGGCTACTCCTCCTCTACCTTCATAAATGACTCCATCATTTAGCCACAATGCCAAAAATATGGATATCAATTGAAACTACGTTTCTGTTCCTCTTACACATATAGTTATTAACTCTTATCTATTCTAATTACAAAATATATCTCAAATTCATCCATTTATCTCTTTGCCTAGTCTCCCCACACTAGTTCAAACATTCGTTCTCACAATGAATACTTCTACAATTCCTAACTAATCTTTCTGTCTTTACCTGTGTCTACTTGTAATCCATTGTCCATTCAACAGCTAGCGATTTTATGAAATTACAATCTAAACGTATCTGTATTTATAAATCTTCAGTAACTTTTAGTGGCTTTTATAACTTTTCAATAAGGTTTCCAAAACATAGGTTGGCTTTTGCTAACTTCTCCAGCCTTATTTTTGCCTCTCCCTAACTCTTCAATCCATAGCCATGTTATTTATCTTTCAGTTTCATAAAGATACATGTTATCTTTCACTTCTATATTCATCTTATGTTGGGTACTCTGGAAACATATATTAAGATGAAGAGTTTCATGCCCATGTTTTACTGGGGAGTGTTCTAGGAGGAAACATCTGTAAAGGAGTGGGGCTCTCACAATTTGGGAACAGAGAGAAGCTGACCAGCAATGCAGTTGCATCTGAGGTATCTGCCAATCATATGGAGAGCTCTGGAGCTGGGATAGCTCTTTAGATTGCCTCTAACTGGAGCAAGGAGTTTGGGCCTTTCCATCCCCACTTTAACCAGCAATTGGCTTTAAGCTGTTCCATGAAAGGCAGCATGACCTTGGGCAAGGAGATATCTGGAGTGGACGGAAATTCTTAGTGAAGTATACAGACTTGAAACTTTAATAGTAGATAATTCTCTGCATCTCAAGAGGGTAGCAGAAACATTTACATATGTTTGCCCACGCTGTTTCCTTTAAGTAGAATATTCCCTCTCACTCACCACAATTTTCCAGCTAAGCTCTAGTCACCCTGCAGGTCTCAATACTATGTGATTTATTGTGCAGTGCCTTTGCTGACCCCTGATTCTTACTGAGGTTCCCTCTTAACATGCTTCATTAGCACGACACAAAATCTCCCAATCCTAGAACTTTTTAAACTGTATCAAGATTATGTATTTATTAAAACTCTATGGAAACAGAAATTTTCTTTCTCACCAAGTCTTCTCAGAGCCCAAAATATGATCTCATAATACTTGGCACAAAATGAATATTTGTTTGCTGAGTGCATGAATTGCACATTTTTCCTATTTCATTAAGTTCTCTTTCTGTCTCCCTAAGACTCTTTCAATATCAGGATAATAATGAGAGAGAGAAAATAGAGTAGGAAAAAATCTCAATTTAGTATATTTTCTAAAATTTTTCTCTAATCTCTATTTCTTATCCTGCTGGGGAAAAATTTACTAATCCCAGCTTGCACCAGATTTTGAATTTCATGTTGGTGGTATTTTAGTCAATGACACACTTGATTCAAATACATATAGATTATTTTGACTGCATTAATTCCATCATATAATCTCCTCAGCTGAGAAGAAAAATTAGTAAAGTCATAAATCAATGATTTCCTCACTCTTTTATACATATATTATGAATATTAGTCAGATTACTATTTTCTTAATTATATAGAGTAATATAGGAAAGCACTTTGGGTGTCTAAGGCCCATGGTGAAATTAAGATACATTGTTATGAAATCGAAGACATTCTTATTTACACATGGATGATAGCATAAATGTTAGAAGCAAGGTTAAAAATGACTAACTTAGACAAAAGCAGCTTAAGCAAAAATGGTGTTCTCTACCTAGGATAATATTCAGCTTATGTTAATTTCCTATGATTTATTACTAGGTAGATGTGTATCAACAATACCCAAAACCAGGAACAATATTATGAACTTCACATGCTAATCTCTGGTTAATTTCCTGAAACGTTAACACCATATTTTACTGCCTACTCATGCCAATACATGTCAGAGCACCCAAATATGAAATATTTGCTCATTACATTTGATTTTGGAGAGATAAAATATTCATCAATTTAAATGATAATTAGTGACTTTCTGCAAATTACGTTTCCATTTACACATGATCTCTAAATTCAAGCATTGTGCGTTATATTTCCAATATTCAATTTTAGAGGACTCAATCCAAAGCAATGTTTTTTTAACCAACAAAAAATTGTGAACAATGCACTTGCTAACGGATTCCCAAGTACTATAAGAAAGCCTGGTTGAGCTCTGTGTGGATGTTGTGGCTCCCAGCATAGCATCAAAGAACCCTATATAAAACTCCAAGCCTGTAATTCTTGTCAGCTTAACAAACTTCTAAGAATCATGCTCCAAAAAGGTGAATGAGCATTTTAAATTGTTCTTTGATTCTTTGCTTGTAAACATAACTTTTTAAATTCCCATGACACAATTTTAAAGTTGCTGAATATAGAATTGTTCAGAGTGCCTTAGTAACTTAGAGCTTAATGCAATGAACTACCTACAAAAAAATTATTTTACTTCTCTTATCTTGCCCCAAAGCAACCTGATTATAAAATTTCCACTTTCCCACTGTCCTTGGATAATAACATTATTAGCCATAACTACTTAGTTGGCTGTCCAAAAGAACATAGTATGAGTAATTTGGTAAATCTATAAGGCATTATATTACCAGCCCATTTTTCAAATGCAAAGTTAGGCATGACAGAATTAGTGAAATATAGAAGCACTTCAAGATTTCTTTAACCTGTAAAGATCATATTTTTTGTAAGTTTATGTTCAGCCAGAGTTCATCCATCTACTATTATAGTATACATTTCATCATTTTTTGTTGTTAATATTATTAATTTCTAAAAGTTATATATATCATTGCATTCACTTAGACTACTTATAATTATATATAGTCATGCATTGAAAAATTATGTAACATAAATATTCTGCAGGAAGACAAAGTCTAATAATAGATATTAAATCATAATAAAAGCTCTATTTGTAACATTTGATTCATCAGATTTCTTTCTTTACTAACATTTACTGGCTCATACTATAATGTACGTTTGACTACATCAATTGTCAATGCCTACTAATAATTTTTTTCTTTAGATAATAAAAAATAGTAAAATAATTTCAGAAAAAATATTTACAGAGACATCTCATTTTAGGAACATTTTGATATAACCGCGAATGCTTGGGCTTCAATGTGTAATAGATATGAAAATTCAATTAACAAGGCTATTGATTGAAACTTATACAATGCAGTTTATAACTATTTGGCTTTATAAAGAGGTTATTATTTTGAAAATTTACTCTTGACTTTGGTCAAATGTTAAAACACGGTATTTATGCCGTGTTTTAACATTGTTATAAATATCCTCAAACCTTTTCAAATCAATGGGAAGTTTAGGTAGGTAGAAACAAATATCTTACTAAAGTCCATATATCTTGAGTATATTATTTGTTGGTTTTTCTTTTTTTATCTTTTTTTTTTTATTTCCATAGTTTATTGGGGAGCAAGTGGTGTTACGTTACATGAGTAAGTCCTTTCGTGGTAATTTCTTAGATTTTGGTGCTCCCATCACCCAGGCAGCATACACTGCACCTTATTTGAAATCTTTTATGCCTCAACCCCTTCCCACTCTTTCCCCCTGAATTCTCAAAGTCCCTTGTGTCATTCTTATACCTTTGCATTCTCATAGCTTAGCTCCCACTTATGAGTGAGAATATATGATATTTGGTTTTCCATTCCTGAGTTACTTCACTTAGAACAATCGTCTCCAATTTATCCAGGTCGGTGTGAATTCCATTAATTCATTCCTTGTTATGGCTGAGTAGTATTCCCTTGTGTACATATATCACAGTTTCTTTATCCATTTGCTGATTGATGGGCATTTGGGTTCATTCCATGTTTCTGCAATTGTGAATTTTGCTGCTATAAACATGCGTGTGCAAATATCTTTTTCGTATAATGGCTTCTTTTCCTCTGGGTGGATACCCAGTAGTGGGATTGTGGGATCAAATGGTAGTTTTACTTTTAGTTCTTTAAGGAATCTCCATACTCTTTTCCATAGTGATAGTACTAGTTTACATCCCCACCAGCAGTGTAGAAGTGTTCCCTGTTCACCACAGCCACGCCAACGTGTACTATTTTTTTATTGTGGCCATTCTTGCAGGAGTAAGGTGGTATTGCATTGTGGTTTTGATTTGCATTTTGCTGATTATTGGTGATGTTGAGCGTCTTTTGATATGTTTGTTGGCCATTTGTACATCGTCCTTTGAGAATTGTCTGTTCATGTCCTTAGCCCACTTTTTGATGGGATTGTTGTTTTTTTGTTGATTTGTTTGATTTCATTGTAGACTCTGGATATTAGTCCTTTGTCAGATGTATAGATTGTGAAGACTTTTTCCCACTCAGTGGGTATCTATTTACTCTGCTGACTTTTCCTTTTGCCATGCAAAAGCTCTTTGGTTTAAGTTCCAACAATTTATTTTTGTTTTTATTGCATTTGCTTGTGGGTTCTTGGTCATGAAATCCTTGCCTAAGCCAATGTCTAGAAGGGTTTTTCCAATGCTATCTTCTAGAATTCTTACAGATTCATGTCTTAGATTTCATTTCTTAATGCACCTGGAGTTTATTTTTGTATAAGGTAAGAGATGAGGATTCTGTTTCATTCTCCTACATGTGGGTAGCCAATTATCCCACAGCATTTATTGAAAAGGGCGTCCTTACCCCACTTTACATTTTTGTTTGCTTTGTCAAAGATCAGTTGGCTGTCAGTATTTGGGTTTATTTCTGGGTTCTCCATTCTGTTCCATTGGTCTATGTGCCTATTTTTATACCAGTACCATGCTGTTTGGTGACTATGGCTTTATAGTATAGTTTGAAATCAGATAGTGTGATGTCTCCAGATTTCTTCTTTTTGTTTAGTCTTGCTTCGGCTATGCAGGATCTTTTTTTGGTTCCATATGAATTTTAGAATTGTTTGTTTTACTTCTGTGAAGAATGATGGTGGTATTTTGATGGAAACTGCATTGAATTTGTAGATTGCTTTTGGCAGAATGATCATTTTCACAATATTAGTTCTACCCCTCCATGAGCATGGGATGTGTTTCTATTTGTGTCACCTATGATTTCCTTCAGCAGTGGTTTGTAGTCTTCCTTGCAGAGGTCTTTCAACTCTTTGGTTAGGTATATTCCTAAGTTTTCTTTCTTTATTTTTATTTTTAGCTATTGTAAAAGGGCTTGAGTTCTTTATTTGATTCCCAGCTTGGAGCTACTGATTTGTGTACATTAATTTTGTGTCTGGAAACGTTGCTGAATTCTTTTGTCAGTTCTAGGAGCTTTCTGGAAGAATATTTAGGGTTTTCTAGGTAAACAATCATATCATCAGCACATAGCAACAGTTTCACCTCTTCTTTACTGATTTTGATGCCTTTTATTTTTTTCTGTTGTCTGATTGCTCTGGCTAGGACTTCCAGTACTATGATGAAAAGGAGTGGGAAGAGTGGGCATCTTTGTCTTGTTCCATTTCTCAGAGGGAATGTTTTCAACTTTTCCCCATTCAGTATTATGTTGGCTGTGGATCTGTGATAGTTGGCTTTTATTATATTGAAGTATGTCCCTTCTATGTTGATTTTGCTGAGAGTTTTAATCATAAAGCAATGCTGGATTGTGTTGAATGCTTTTTCTTCATCCATTGAGATGATGATGTAATTTTTGTTTTTAATTCTGTTTACATGGTGTATTACATTTATTGATTTTCATATGTTAAACTACCCCTGCATCCCTGGTATAAAACCCACTTGATCATTGTGGATTATCTTTTTGATATGTTGATGGATTCGGTTAACTAGTATTTTTTTAAGGATTTTTGCCTCTATGTTCATCAGGGATGATGGTCTGTAGTTTTCTTTTTTGCATGTCCTTTCCTGATTTTGGTGTTAGGGTGATACTGGCTTCATAGAATGACTTAGGGAGGGTTCCCTCTTTCTCTATCTTCTGGAATAGTGTCAGTAAGACTGGTACCATTTATTTGAATGTCTGGTCGAATTCAGCTGTGAATTCATCTGATGCTGAAATTCTTTTTATTGGTAATTTTTGTATTTACCATTTCAATCTCCCTGTTCCCTGTTCAAGGTATCTAGTTCTTCCTTATTTAAGCTAGGAGATTTGTATCTTTCCAGGAATTTATCCATCTCTTCTAGGTTTTCTAGTTTGTGCACATAAACGTGTTCATAATAGCCTTGAACAAACTTTTGTATTTCTGTGGTGTCAGTTGTAATATCTCCTGTTTCATTTCTTATTGAGCTGATTTGGATTTTCTCTCTTCTTTTCTTGGTTAATTTTACTAATGGCCTGTCAATTTTTTTATCTTTTGAAGGAATCAGCTTTTTGTTTCATTTATCTTTGTACTTTTTGTTTCAAATTTATTTAGTTCTGCTCTGATCTTGGTTATTTCCTTTATTCTACTAGGTTTGGGTTTCGTTTGTTTTGTTTCTCTAGTTCCTTGAGGTATGACCTTAGATTATCTGTTTGTGCTCTTTCAGACTTTTTGATGTAGGCGTTTAAGGCTATGAACTTTCCTTTTAGCACCACCTTTGCTGTGTCACAGAGGTTTTGATAGGTTGTGTTCCTGTTGTCATTCAGTTCAAATATTTTTTTAAATTTTATTAATATTATACTTTAAGTTTTAGGGTACATGTGCACAACGTGCAGGTTTTTAATTTCTATCTTGATTTCATTTTTGATCCAGTGATTATTCAGGAGCAGGTTATTTAATTTCCTTGTATTTGCATGCTTTTGAAGGTTTCTTTTAGAGTTGATTTCCAGTTTTATTCCACTGTGGCCTGAGAGAGTGCTTGATATAATTTCAATTTTCTCAAAATTATTGAGGCTCATTTTGAGACCTAAAAGATGGTTTATCTTGGAGAAATTCCCATGTACTGCTGAATAAAATGTATATTCTGTGATTGTTGGATGGAATGTTCTGTATATATCTGTTAGTTCCATTTGTTTCAGAATATAGCTTGAATTCATTGTTTCTTTGTTGACTTTCTGTCTTGATGACCTATTTAGTGCTGTCAGTGGAGTATTGAAGTCCCCCACTATTATTTTGCTGCTATCTACCTCATTTCTTAGGCCAATTAGTAATTGTTTTATAAATTTGGGAGCTCCAGTGTTAGGTACATATATGTTTAGGATTGCGATATTTTCCTGTTGGACAAGGCCTTTTATCATTATATAATGTCCCTCTTTGTCTCTTTTAACAGCTGTTGCCTTAAAGTTTGTTTTTTTCTCATATAAGAATAGCTACTCCTGCTTGCTTTTCGTGTCTGTTTGCATGAAAGGTCTTTTTCCATCCCTTTACCTTAAGGTTATGTGCATTCTTATGTGTTAGACCAGTCTCTTGAAGGCAGCAGATAGTTGGTTGATGCATTCTTAACCATTATTCAATGCTGTATCTTTTAAGTGGAGCATTTAGGCCATTTACATTCAAAGTTAGTATTGAGATGTGAGGTATCATTCCATTCATCATGCTTTTTGTTGCCTGTATACTTTGTTTTTTTGTTTTTGTTGTTTTTTGTTTTGTTTTTTAACCTTGTATTTTTGTTTTATAGGTCCTGTAGGATTTATGCTTTAAATGGGTCCTGCTTTGATGTTTTTCCAAGATCTGTTTCAATATTTAGAGCTCCTTTTAGCAGTTTTTGTAGGGGTGGCTTGGTAGTGGTGAATTCTCTCAGCATTTGTCTGAAAAAGAATATATCTTTCCTCCCTATATGAAGCTTAGTTTCACTGGATAAAAAATTCTTGGCTAATAATTGTTTTGTTTAAGGAGGCTGAAGATAGGGTCCCAATTCTTCCTAGTTTGTAGGGTTTCTGCTGAGAAATCTGTTGTTAATCTGATAAGTTTTCCTTTATAGGTTAACTGGTGATTTTGTCTCACAGCTCTTAAGATTCTTTCCTTCATCTTAACTTAAGATAACCTAATGACAATGTGACTAGACAATGATCTTTTTGTGATTAGTTTCCCAGGTGTTCTTTGTGCTTCTTGTATTTGCATGTCTAGTTTTCCACCAAGGCCTGGGAATTTTTCCTCAATTATTCCTCCAAATATGTGTTCCAAATTTTTAGATTTCTCTTCTTCCTCAGGAACACCAATTATTCTTAGGTGTGGTCTTGGTACATAATCCCAGACTTTATGGAGGCTTTGTTCCTATTTTCTTATTCTTTTTTTGTTGTCTTCATTGGATTGCTTTCATTCAAGACCTTGTCTTCGAGATCTGAATTTCTTTCTTCTATTTGTTCAATTCTATTGCTGAGACTCTGTGGATCATTTTGCATTTCTATAAGTGTGTCCATCGTTTCCTGAAGTTTTGATTGTTTTTTATTTATGCTATTTATTTCCTTGAGGAATTCTCCCTTCACTTCTTGTGTCATTTTTTGGATTTCCTTACATTGGGGTTTGCCTTTCTCTGGTGCCTCCCTGATTAGCTTAATAACAAACCTCCTGAATTCTTTTTCAGGTAAATCAGGGATATCTTCTAGGTTTGGGTTCATTGCTGGTGAGCTAGTGGAATTTTTCTGGGATGTTAAAGAACCTTGTTTTATCATCATACCAGAGTTGGTTTTCTGGTTCCTTCTCATTTTGGTAGGCTCTGTTGGAGGGAAGGTCTAGGGCTGAAGGCCGTTGTTCATATTCTTTTGTCCTACAAGGTGTTTCCTATGGTTGTGGCTTCCTGAGAGCCAAGTTGTAGTGATTGTTATCTCTCTTCTGGATTTAGCCACCCAGCAAGTCTAGCAGGCTCCAGGCTGGTACTGAGGGTTGTCTGCACAGAGTCCTGTGATGTGAACCATCTGTGGGTCTCTCAGCCATGGATACCAGTACCTGTTCTGGTGGAGGTGGCAGGGGTGGTAAAATGGACTCTGTGAGGTCCTTAGTTGTGGTTGTTGAATGGACTGTTTTTGTGCTGGTTGGCCTCCTGCCAGAAGGTGGCACTTTCCAGAGACCATCAGCTGTAGTAGTATAGGGAGGAACAGGCAATGGATAGGGCCCTAGAACTGCCAAGAGTATATCCCCTTTGTCTACAGTTACCAGGGAAGAACCACTGGGTGGGGGCAGAGCTAGGCATGTCTGAGCTTAGACTCTCGTGAGCAGGTCTTGCTGCAGCTGCTGTGGGGGATCAGGGTGAGCTTTCTAGGTTAATGGAGTTATGTTCCTAGGAGGATTTTGACTGTCTCTACTGTGTCATGCAGGTTGTCAGGGAAATGGGGGGAAGCCGGCTGTCACAGGTCTCACTCAGCTCCCATGCAAGCCCAAGGGCCCGTCTCATTCCAGCCATGCCAACAGCAACAAATGTTTCCAGGCAGTGGGCAAGCAGGTCTGAGAACTTGTCCCAGGCTACCTGCCTCTCCGCTGCAAAAGCAAATATGGCTTTCTTTCTTCCCCCAGCTGTGGAGTCTGCACACCAGATTCATGACCTCTCCTGAGTTCTGGCCAGGAGGCTTCTCAATCAGTTCAAATTGTTACAAAGTTCAACTGGAGATTTCCTTCTCCCTGTGGCCTTTTCCTAGCACTTCTGGCTGCCCTCACGAAGGACCTCTGTGAGGCCAGGTACAAACAACTTGCTAGGGGACCTGGCAAGTTCCCAGGGCTTTTCCCACTGCTTCCTCTACCTCTGTATTTTGCTCAGGTCTCTAAATTGACTCAGCTCCAGGTAAGGTCAAAATCTTCTCCCATAATCTAGGCCTTCAGTTTCCCCAGTGGGGGCATGTGTTCGGGGGCTGACAATCTCCCATTCCTTCTTCCACAGTTTGGGCACTCAGAGTATCTGGGGTGTCTCCTGGGTCCCGCAGTAGCAATTTGCTTCCTTCAGGGGGTCTGTGGGTCTTCTTAGGTTTCCCAACTTATTCCTGCGGTTGTTCTGGAGCAAAAACTCATGATGCGAGCATCCACACGCTGTTCTATCTGTCCGAGTCAGAGCAGAAATCTAGTCCTGCCTCCTGTCCACCATGATCCCCTGTCTTTTTTATCTTTTTGAGACTGAGTCTTGCTCTGTCACCCAGGCTGGGGTACAGAGGCACAATTATGGCTCACTGTAGCTTTGACCTCCCAGGCTCAAGTGATCCTTCACCTCAGCCTCCACCACACCCAGCTAATACTTTCTAAAACTTTTAGTAGAGACAGAGTCTCAGTATGTAGCCCAGACTGGTCTTAAACTCCTGGGCTCAAGCGATCCTCCCACCTCGGCCTTTGAAAATGCTAAGACTATAGGTGTGAGCCACCATGTCTGACCATGATTTGCTTTTACTTACAGCTTTCTCAAAGATAATTTTCCTAACTGCCTTTGTCCCAGGCCATGTCCTTGATGTTTAGTCTTATCTCATTCAATATTCAAAACAACTCTGTGAAGGTCATCTAATATTTCTGCCTATTTATAGAAAACCAAGGTTTAGAGGATATATTTAGTTTTTTCTAACTTCAAAAATGAACTCAAGATCAGAGCCTACAGTTGAATCACATCTATCTTATTTACACATTCTTGTTGTTTAATGTTATTTTATACTACTTCAACACATTAGAAGAACGGTTCAATTCTAGACAATTGTATTCTGTTGAAAATTTCAATGATCCAAAATTTTATCTAAAAATAATATGTTTCTGTACAAACTAAGGTAGAGACAAAAGGTAATATTTAATGCTTTCGGCTGTAATAAGATCTAATGCTTTCCAAGAAAGTCACATCCAAAATTGAGCCTGATTTTTTGTACCATGTCCTATGCCAGCTTTGTGTGAAATACTAATAGTCCAATAACTATAACATACCTATTTTTCTTTATTAGCGAGAAATGTAGAATTTATCCTTTATATCAGGAAAATGAAATAAAAACTTCTGAAAAAATAGACAATAATCATGATTTTTCTTTTATGCTAAATAACAAATCTGCTCCATACCAAATAAGACTGAATTTTTCTACCTATTAAATATCTCATCTGATCTAAAGGTTATTTCTTTATGTATCTATTATGGTTCTTCCTTTATGATTCTTATCAATATAGAGTGAGTTAAAAGTCTGTTACTGCTTTTCCTATTCAATATTTTCATAAAACATTTTATACTTGTATTGACAGTTAAATAGCTTCTATTGAATGATCAAAAATTTGCTATGATTTGGATTGTCTGTGCTCCCTTGAAATTCATGTGTTGATATCCTATGCCAGAAGGTGACCCTATTAGAAGATTAGGTCTTTGGGAGCTCTTATGATTGGAATCAGCACCATTAAAAAGGAGAACTCCAGAAAGCTAACCAGCCCCTCCATCATGTGAGCACAGTGTGAAGGCACCATCTATAAGGAAATGAATCCTCATCAAATGCCAAATCTGCCTGAGTTTTAATCTTTAACTTCCCAGCCTCTAGAACTGTGAGAAATAAGTGTTTATTATTAACGCCCCATAGTCTATGACTATGATATTTTGTTATAGTAGTCTAAATGGACTAAGACATGATGCTACCATGAAATTTTGCACACTATAAAATTATTATGATGAGTGTTATTTCTTTTGTTAAACACATAAATGCAGTATGGATTCTATCCAGTAGAAAGTAATACCTGATTTTTTTAGTAAATAATGGTAAGAAACATCTCTAAGGTAATAATTAAATTGAGTCATGTATCTCAAATAAGGTCCTCTATTTATTCAACAAATATTCTTTTTTTAGCCTTGTATAAGTTAAGCATATAATAAATTCTTACAGTAATATGGGCAAGTTGAATAATTACTAAAGTTTTACACAAATGACAAAATTTTGATGGCTGATGAAGAAATATAATTGGGCTATGAGAAAAAACAGAAGTAGACTATGACTTGGTCAGGGGCATTAGAGAGGACTTTCCTTGGAAAGTGACATTCCAGTTGAATTTTGAATAATGAGATGATTTGTTCAGAGGATATGGATGTCAGTGTTGGAGAGTGGTTTGCAGTTTCCAGATTAATAAAAGAACATCACTCCCACATGTGACTTTAATGAATACCCCAAGTTGTAAGCTTAACATCCCACGTGCTTTGTAATCAATTCTGTGTCTGCACAGACCCATGTCTCCCATTGGGCTAACATAGCAACAGGTACATTGAGTATATATAGGAGGGGTGTGGATTAGGGGGAGTAGGTTATCTCAGAAAACCTCCTGGTGAGGGGGCTCAAAAAAGACTAATAAGAGAATTGGAGATTAAGAAGGAAAGATTGCTCCCATTCTACCTGTAACCAGTCTAGAGTTAACAAAATTATTGCGCACACAGAGATTTTGTTAGAGTCCCATATTTTGTATGTATAAGAATAATCCATGTGGCCTATAATTTGTAAAATTACACTTTTTATCATAATTAAATGTAGTATAGAGCATTTAATATTAACCACATGAATAAAAAACTATTTAAAACAGTGAATATATTTATAATGTAAACATACAATTAATGACTCTTAAAGCTGACTATCCAAAGGTGTGTGTTTTTTTTTTTTTCTTAAAATAAAAAAATAAAGTGTTGAAGTTCCTTGTAGAATCAGGATATTAGCCCATTGTTAGATGGACAGATTGCAAAAATTTTCTCCCATTTTGTAGGTTGCCTGTTCACTCTGACAATAGTTTCTTTTGCTGTACAGAAGCTCTTTAGTTTAATTAGATCCCATTTGCCAATTTTGGCTTTTGTTGCCATTGCTTTTGGTGTTTTAGTCATGAAGGCTTTGCCCATGCCTATGTCCTGAATGGTATTGCCTAAGTTTTCTCCTAGGGTTGTCATGGTTTTAGGTCTTACGTTTGAGTCTTTAATCCATCTTGAGTTAATTTTTGTGTAAGGTGTAAGGAAGGGGTCCAGTTTCAGTTTTCTGCATATGGCTAGCCAGTTTTCCCAATTAGTTCAACCATTGTGGAAGACGATGTGGCTATTCCTCAAGGATCTAGAACTAGAAATACCATTTGAGCCAGCCATCCCATTACTGGGTATATAGCCAAAGGATTATAAATCATTATACTACAAACACATTTGCACATGTATGTTTATTGCAGCATTGTTCGCAATAGCAAAAACTTGGAACCAATCCAAAAGCCCATCAATTATGGACTAAATAAAGAAAATGTGGCACATATACACCATGGGATACTATGCAGCCATAAAAATTGATGAGTTCATGTCTTTTGCAGGGACGTGGATGAAGCTGGAAACAATAATTCTCAGCAAACTAACACAGGAAGAGAAAACCAAACACTGCATGTTCTCACTCATAAGTGGGAGCTGAACAATAATAACATATGGACACAGGGAGGGGAACATCACACACCAGGGCCTGTCAGGGGGCGGCATGCTAGGGGAAGGACAGCATTAAGAGAAATACCTAATGTACATGACGGGTTGATGTGTGCAGCAAACCACCATGGCACATCTACACCTATGTAACAAACCTGCACATTCTGCACATATATTCCTGAACTTAAAGTATAATGAAAAAAATAAAAAATAATAATAAATAATTAATTAAATAGAAGCTTTTAACTGCTGTCAGCAAAATGTCCAATTTGAGAGCTCTGTACACTAACTTGCATAGGTTTGGTAATATTAATTAATATTCATATTGATTTAAAAATTCAACAAGTTAAGAAATGTGCAAAGGATATGAGCAAACAAGTTTTAACAACCAATAAAAAAAGACAAAAGAAAGTTTATCTTTATGGTTATCATCCAAATAACAGAAAATTATAACAACAAATAAATAGTGTCTTAGATCATTGAACTGAAACACTGAAAAGTATATATCCAACACTGATGAAATGCCAAGGAAATGGGCATTCACAGATAACTGCTAGAGTAATTCTAATGGATAGTGGTTGGCGCTTTGAAAATTGTATCTTAGCACTAATCATCTGAGTATGCAATTTCACTTTTTATTTTATATCTTAAAAATAATCTTATATGCACATGAAAATAAAATAATTTCTAACCTAATAAAATTATTTAACAACAAGCAAATATTTATAACAATCTTGTGTCTAATGACAGAAAATCAAATAGCAATACATTTTCAGTTTTGCAAAATAAAACAAGCGAAACTCAAATGCATTTGTAAAAAAATCCATGGGAGATAGGATATGAATTAATCATGCCAAGAAAAAAAGAAAAGCACTTATCTGGTGGGTGGTGTCACAATTGATTTATTTTTGTTCTCTTTTAAACATTTGTATAATTATCAAATATTTACCAGTAAGTTTTCCTTATAATCCAAGTTAGGCAGACTGAAAACCAAGTTATTTAAGAAGCAATTTAACATATGCTTCAAAATCTAAGCCTTGTATTAGCTTGGACTCTTGAAAAAAGAAGTGTATATTTTGAAAGCTTGCATTGTTAAAATCATTTGTACAGTAATTCTCACAAGTGGTAAATAAATCATCTACACTTTTCACAGCTGACATTCTCTAAGTACAATGATAAAAAACACTGAGTAAGAAGACAGCTTACTTCACTTGCAGCCCTTGTCATTCTAAGATTTTGTAAGCTTCTGCAAGCCACTTGACCCCAGTGGACCTTAATTTTCTAATCAGGAAAGTTCATAATCATATCAGTCTCATTGTTGTAGCACATGAAATTCTATGCAAGTATTTAACACATTAGGCAAGTAAAAAACATATTATCTTCTCTGAACTTCTACTGAGCAAGCTGTCTGGTATCTTTGTTGTGATGTGATGCTATGTCACATTTCCTTAGTTGTCTTCAAACCAATCTTGAAGTTTAATCTTTGCAGGTGAGAAGTTTTGTTTCTTTTTATTCATTACGTAAGACTACAAACGATGCTATGTCTTTCTTCCATACAAACAACTTGAAGGAAAGGGAGAAAGAAAGGAAGTATGATAGGAAAGATAAATCTATGCCCTAATCCCCAGAACCTATGAATGTTACCTTAAATGGCAAAAAGGTCTTTGCTGATGTGAATAAGGTAAGAATTTTATGATTGGGAGATTATCCTAGATTATCCTGGTGGTGGAACATAATTACAAGGGATTACTTTCTTATAGGAGTTAGGAAGAAGAGCAGAGAGATTGTAGAAGTGACATAGAAGCGAGTACTTGGACTGATAGAAAAAAGGGGTGGCCGATCAAGGAATATAGGTGGCCTCTAAAGGCTAAAAAAGGCAAGGGAAAGGTTTTCTCCCACTAGAGCCTACGGAAGGAACCAGTGCTGCCCACACCTTAACTTTATCCCAGTGAAAGTGATTTAGAATTTTCGCACTTGAGAACTGTAAGAGAAAATAAATTCGTGCTGTATTAAGCCACCAAGTTTATAGTACTTCATTACAGCAGCCATAGGAAACTAATACAAGAAAGAAGGAGGGGGAAAGAAGAAAGAGATAAAGAACATTGTCACAGCAGCCTCGAATCCGAAAATTATACAGACAAGCCATCAAAGAGCTATTTCATGAACTTTCTGGCTACTGACCACAGGGGCTATGTTGTAAACAGCAGCCTACATTTAAAATTGTTTTGAATGCTATTTTTAGCTTGTTTATACCACTGTAAGAACAGATATGGTCAAGCCCATTTTATGTCTAAAGAAAAAAAAGTTCTAAATCTTGTTTGATGAAGTGGTTTCTATGGAAACAAACTTCAAATCCTAACATAAGGGAAAAAAGAAAATATTTTCAGATAACAAATTAAAATTACTTCCTGTAGCCTTTAATATGGGTTAAAATTCAAAGGTTAATTTTAGCTCATGAGAAATATGTAAATACAATTTGTTCTGTAGAAAGTTTTACTTGGACCTAAAATTTTGTTGTTAAGACGATGTGTAATGTGTCTTTAGGTTATTGAGCATTAATATGTATTATATCTTTATAGATTGTACTAGTTTTCTTGAATACTAATGCTTGTTTGGGGTCATATTTTCTTCTATCTTTTTTATGCAATTGTTAATTGTAGCACTCATTTGAAGTGCTTTGTCATTAACAAGTTTGGTATGCAAGTGTATAAAAGCTTTATTAGTACAATGAAATGCACACTAAAGGCAAAACGCTCTGACATAAAAATTTCTTTTTGTCAATTTGAAAATATTTGGTGGCATTGTCCTTGTTTTCTTATGTATGACATCCTACTCACACTCACTGTTCACCCTCAGAAAATTTTTCTAATTCTGATATTATGAGGCAAGAACTGTTTTAATGTGTATTCTTTTAAAGCACTGGATTTACTGGCATCACTGTAAAACACGTAAAGGTTTTGGTGTAGTGTGGCAGAAAAGGAAAATGGTCCTTAGCTCCTAAGTCAGGATAAAATTTCTGCACCTTTGTGCACTGTTCCCATAATTGGAATAACTTAATTAAAAGCTTGCTGAGCTCTTTGTCTCTGATAACCTGTGCAACCTTATTTAATCTCTTTTCTTTTTAAAAATAGAAAAAAAAACCCTCTGGTATAAAATCAGCCTAGAATGATTTTATCTTAATCTACTTTAGTAATTTATTTTTCTCATTTTAATCCTTAACATAGGAATTAATGTTGAGATTTTACAACCCTTTGATTTATCTAGGTCATCTCTCTGTATGCATGGATCAACATCATCAGTTATCTTTTGTTGCATTTAATCATGTGCCAAACATCCTGCTCCAGGCTTTACTTGCATAACTTACCAACAGGTAAGGTGTTTTTTCTTAATCTTTATTTTACAAGTGATAAGATGGATCCTGTGAGGAATTTGTAAGCATACTCATGGTTACATGGTTACTAAGAGGCAGGCTTCAAATTAGCTGCCTATCTGATGAGAATAAGGTTCTTCAGTTGCTGCTCTCCACACCCTGCAGTTTACATTGTAACCTGTACACAGGCAGAGGGAAAGGAACAGTGATACCACAAAAGAGAGACCCTTGGAAAGGGTAAATGAGAAGCGGCATAGATGAAGAGTTACTACTCCAGAAGCATTCACTGGAACAGAAAGTAGGGTTGCCAGAGCAAGGATGGAGCAGGTGAGATTCACCAAGAAATCAAGTCTTTTTTTATTTTCTTTCTTATATTTTGCTTTTCTTTCTTATACTTTGTCTTTAAACATATAAGTACCCAAAAATTGCAGTATCTTTTGAAAAATAATTTCCTTATTTTAAGGCACTTTCTAGGACCCTTGAATATGTTCATTAACATCCCAGAAACAATGGTTATTTGGGGAAAAAATTATGCAAAGTTTAGCCATTCAAAAGGAGAAATGTGGAAATGGTCTCCATTATTTTGAGTTACTTCATGTTTCCAATTGTAGGTCTGTTGTTTAGGAAAAATAATTTGTTTTTCTTAGATATATTTTGTTTACACCATGTTATTTGTTAAACATTTTTGACAAACATCCTGTAACTCTTTCAGCAACTTATTTTATGCACAATTGATCTGATCAACCCATTCGGTCACTAAGTTTACACCAAAGTAATTATCTACAGATAAAACTAATAACAGCAACACACACACAAAACCCATACACCACTCTTGCCTAAATTATGAAAGCTATGTTAAGAAAATTATTGCCACAATGCAGCAAGTTACACAATTTTCTTAATTTCATAGCACAAATATGGTGACTGTGATATATATAGGAAATTATACTTCTTATTGTCTTTAAAACATTATATTCTAAGCAGGACAGAGTGAAATACCTCCTGATACTCATTGAGTGCTGCAAGTGACAAAGACCACAAGAAAAATACAAATAAAATTTGCAGTGGTCCTAAGAGCTAGACATATAAACTAAAAACTCTAATGCAAAGCTGTACTAAAGATGTCAAATATACAAAAGTCAAATTCAGGTTTACTGATTTCCAAAACATAATTTTATGTATGTATATAAGTATTTATTTAGTCAGGGTCTTGCTCTATAACCCAGACTGGAGTGCAGTGGTGCAATCATAGCTCATTGCAGCTTCGAAGGAACACCTAGGCTCAAGCAATCCTCATGTCTCTACCTCCCAAACTGCTGGAATTGCAGATGTGAGCCACATTGCCTGACCCAAAACCGTTAATTTTAAGATCAGAACTCAGATTGTCTTTAATTTGTAAATATAATATAAGCTTCACTGCTTTCTTCCCACCAACCAAAAACCATTACCATTTTTCTCAAGCCTCCCTCAGATGTAGCCCAGTCTTTCTGTTCTCAGAGTATCTGATATCTGAGCAGTTGTAATTGCAGCTAACCTGGCACAGTAAGGATCTGTGTAGCCCCTAAAACAATTTTGATCCTCTGACAGGAGACCCACAAACACTGTGCTACCATTTCAGGTCTCATGAAAGGAAGATGCTTTGTCTCCTTGAAAGGATCCATTCACATAATGAGTTACCATTCTAAAACTCTGAGCTGTGAATAAGCGATCTACACATTAAAGAGACCAGTTCATTTCCTGATATATCCTTGATCTTATTAAAATTAAAGAGTTACAAAAACTGCTACCATATTGCTACTTCTCAAAAATGCCAAAGAAATAAAATTTTAATGACTGGTATGGTTTCGTTGTGTCCCCACCCAAATCTCATCTTGAATTGTAACTCCCATAATTCCTACCTGTCTTGGGAGGGACCTGGTGGGAGGTAATTGAATGTGAGGGTGGTTCTTTCTCATGCTGTTCTCTTGTTAGTGAATAAGTCTCATGAGATCTGATGGTTTTATAACGGAGAGTTCCCCTGGACACGTTTTCTTTGCCTGCTGGTGGGTGACTTTGCTCTTCCTTGGCACATAATTAAAATATTTTATGTTGATTTTGAATAAACTAGATAAACAAAATTAATGTTACCAACAGGAATGTATTTCTAAAATACTGCATTTTTACATGTTCAGAATGATTTTTAATTCATTTTGATTAGAGCAAATTGCTTACTCTCAAGAGGTTGATAGGCATTAAAGATTTCCACTTTAGTGGTTTCCTGTGACATCAGTGTTACATCTATGCAAAAATCTGTTTCCTTAGCAACAAGAAGCAAACTGTTCAAGGGAGCCAACAGAAAAAACTGAAATGTGTTTGATGTTAAATACCAGAGCTTAATATGGATATTATATTCATATAGAATACAGTGGTGAATTTAAAGGATTTCAAATACCCCATAAACGGAATGTAAAGTACTATACTGCGTCAGTACATAACAACTCAAACTCTGATTTTAGAGGTACAAAATGTAATGCATTTCCCCTGTATAGGGAAAGTGAAACATCAGGCATATTTTACTGAAACTCTGACACTTATGATTCTCAAACCGGAGAGTTACTTTACCATCCTTGGACTATATTTCTACCTCTATAATATAAATGACATTGATTACTTTCTGTGTAATGTTCTTACAATTCTGACAGTCTATGATTTTATGATTTATGCCTCTCAAGTTGATTGGTGAAGATTTGACCACATGAAACCTCTATAGATAATGTAGTATATCCCCTTAGCTTCTAAAGTAAATGAGATTATGATAGTTATATGCTGCTAAGGTGGAGAGGCAGAGTAAGATATGCATTCTGTCTATACTTAGGTGTTTACTAGTACTTTATTGGTAGTGACTAGGGAGTTATGGGTTAATGAAAAAAGACAACATGCACTAGTGTTTAGGCTCCATTTTGGAAAATGTTGACATATACAATTTGAGCCAAATATTACTTCATATAAAAATCCAGGTTTCCAAAAAGGATCCCTGGAATTTGGTATTGGTAGGAGAATATTGAAATTTTAGGCAATTCTTAAGAGCTCCCTTCTCCTTGCATTGTACCCTAAGAAAGAAGAAAAATGGGGCCTTGTATCTTCATTTTTCACACTGATTGTGTTCTTTAGCTTATTTAACTTTTGGGTTAATTTTTGTGTTTTTTCATATTTCCATAAAAGATCTAACTGGGCCTGCCTTGTATTTGTTATGGGCCTCTCACTCTTCTAGATAACAGCAACTCCTTTAGGACTTAAACTCATCTGTAAGTACAATCATTCTCACACTATCCCACCCAACTCACAAATAAGAGTATGACCAAAGAAGAATAAAACTGGCAGGTAATGCAATACAAACATCATTTTGTGCACCATGTGTATCTCTTCTAAACTAAATATGGAAAATCTAGCCATCAAGGATAGAGGTTGAAAGTACAGATTGGGAGCAAAGCCCAGATGCTAAAAGTAGTGTGAATTTGTGTTACTTTTCTCTAACGATGGTACCACTTCAAATTAACAGCAGAAAAGATTCTTAGATTTATAACGCTGTCATAAGTATCAAATACAATAATGCTTGATTAGCATAATGCATGGTACTTTAGACTCATTCAGTTCACGTTAAATATCATTATTTTTACTATAATCAAACTAATCCAGTGATAATCATTATAATTGCAAAGCACTAACATAAATAAGGTATACTTTGACTTTGTGAATTAGCAAACAAGGGATGTGGTAGGTACCAAAAAGCCCTTAGTCTTTACAAATTTACCTCCAAATCTATCTAGCAAGTAATTGGCATTTCAGTATTTGATATTGAAGCTATTGGTCCTTGGGACATTTATTTGTTTACCTTATTTCTGGAGTCTCTACTGTTGAACTCTGTCTCAGGAGCACTAATACCACATGAATAAGTTTTCTTAAAAACCTTATAATATTGCCTGCTATAAACCAAGAATGTTCACTAGGCATTCAAAGATAACGATATTGAATGCCGTGAATTGAGAATGAAAAGGAAGTTGCATAGGGGGGAAAAAGGTCATCAATTCCCTAAAGCTCTAGGACAGGTGACCACAAAGAAACAAAATAGTCATCCAGAAAAAAATGGCACTAAGCTAGAGATAACTACACAGACAGAGATTCATTTATCCTACACTTTTGTAATGTCATCTTTTAGAAACAATGAATCAGACAGCATTGGGAAGTAGAGAGTAAGTAGAAGGCTTTTTTTCTACTAAGTAGAGAGCATAATTTCCTTTCAGAGAAAATACCTCAGGTTTTGCAATAAAGCACTCTTCTGCCTGAAATCTCCTAAATGTGACCTAAGGAAGTCATATTCCTCAAATAATTTTACAGGTGTCCTTTATGAGTACAATAGTGCCAATAATAACAGAATTCACAGTTCTCACCATGTGGTTAGAGAGAATAAGAAAAGTAATCTCTCTAAGATTTTTCACTAACAAAAATCTCTATTATTGAGCACTAGTTGGATATTTCCTGAAAGTGGGGGACTATGCCAGATGATTTCTTGGAATCACTTCAAGATCTAAAATATGGAAATTGATGTTGACAGTCATTACAAAATGTAAAGAAAAATAAACATATTGAAATATACTATTGAAAAGTAAAACTGCCCTACCTACTAGAAATATAGATGTGATCCAATAGTTTGGCCAGCCAAATTATTTGATTTAAGTCAGATATAAATGAGGGTAGAAGCATGATTTAAAAAATATTAACAGAGATAAAGTGACTTTGAAAGTAAAAAGAAAAAAAATTTTTGGTTCAATAACATTTCATCACTGAGGTCAGCTTCGTCTTGAAGTTGCATGAGACTTGGTGTCTGTTGAGTTGTAGGCTGGGATTAGATGTGATAAAGGTGGCTGAAAGGAATTTGCCTAAAGTTCTAGCTGGGAGGGATTTCTATGTACAGAAAAAAAAAAAACACAGGAATTTTCAACTAGTAGATAGAGAAGAATTAGGATAAGCTTTACCAACATCTTATATTTGAGGATAGGCATGGTAAATGGCAGTCATGTGGCTACATGTAGAAGATTCCCCACAATCAAACAAGTTAAATAGCTAGGTCTTCTAAAACCTAATTTGTTCCTAAATCCAAAACAAGCATGGCCATTTTGGTGACAAACATAGTGAAAGACTGGTGCCCAGCCTTAAAGATTTGCTCATAGATATTAAATTGCAAAATTTAAATCTTAGAAATAGAGGATGTGGTGGGCAATATTAGCAGTCAACTAGATTCAACTGAGGGATGACTAGATGACAGGCAAAGTATTATTTCTGGGTGTGTTTGTGAGGGTGTTGATAAAGGAGATTGACATTTGAGTTGGTGGACTGGGAGAGGAAGACCCACCCTCAGTGTGCGTGGGCAACATCCAATAGGCTGCCAGTATGGCTAGAACAAGGCAGGTGAAAGAAGGTGGAATTAGGTTGCTTGCTGAGTCTTCTGGTTCTCTCTCTCTCTTTTTTTTTCCACACCGAATGCTTGCTTCCATTCCTCCTCTCCTTGGACATCAGACTCCAGATTCTTTGGCCTTTGGACTCCAGGACTTGCACCTGTGGCTTCCTAGGGGTTCTCAGGCCTTTGGCTGCAATGTTGGTTTCCCTGGTTTTGACACTTTGCACTTGGACTAAACCATCAGCAACTTCTCTATTTCCCTGCTTGCAGATGGCCTATCATGGGACTTCACCTTGTAATTGTGTGAGACAATTCTCCTTAATAAACTCCTTTCTATATACACATGTATCCTATTGGTTCTGTCCCTTTGGAGAACCTTGTCTAAGACAGAGGATTAAAGAATTTTTTTGTTATTTTTTAATAGATACACAGTAGGGTGTTGCTCTAACAACCAGGCTGGAGTGCAGTGGCTTAATTGTAGGTCCATGGAGGCTCCGTCTCCTGGGCTAAAGTGATCCTCTTTCGTCAGCCTCTGGAGTTGTTGGGATTATAGGCACACACCACCACACCTGGCTAATTTCTTATTTTTTTCTTTTCTTTTTTTTTTTTTTTTTTTGAGATGGGATTTCACTATATTGCCCAGACTGGTATCAACTTCCTGGTCTAAAGCAATCCTCCCACCTCAGCCTCTTAAAGTGCTGGGATAGCAGTCATGAGCCACTGTGCCCAGGCTAATAAAAGATTTTGGAAATCAATGTATTCAGAACCAGACCTCCAGCAGCAGCAGGATGTAGAGTAAACTAACTCTAGATCTGACCGCCCCAGGATGAGATTGTCATAAGTGAAGATAGTGTCAAGGCATTAGTTAAAGCAACTGAAGCCTCAGATAATGCTCTAGAACCAACATGTAAACTGGAAGTCTCAGAATTTTTTTTATATAAATCTCTGACTCTATAGACTAGACCAAATGCAAAAAAGTTCGTTGAAATTTTCTTTTATTTCCATAGGTTTTTGGTGAATAGGTGGTATTTGGTTCCATGAGTAAGGTTTTCAGTGGTGATTTGTCAGATTTTGGTGAACCTATCTCCAGAGCAGAATACAATGAACCCAATTTGTGCTTCTTTATCCCTCCACCCCTTCCCACACTTTCCCCCGGAGTCCCCAAAGTCCACTGTGTCATTCTTACGCCTTTGCATTCTCATAGCTTAGCTCCCACTTATGAGTGAGAACATACATGTTTGGTTTTCCATTCCTGAGTTACTTCACTTAGAATAATAGTCTCCAATCCCATTGAGATTATTGTGAATGCCATTAATTCATCCCTTTTTACTGCTGAGTAGTATTTTGTCATATATATATATATATATATATATATATATATATATATATATATGCCACAATTTCATTATCCATTCATTGATTGATGGACATTTGGGTTGGTTCCACATTTTTGCAATTGTGAATTGTGCACTATAAACATGCATGAGCAAGTATCTTTTTTGAATAATTACTTCTTTTCCTCTGGATAGATATCCAGTAGTGGGGTTGCTGGATAAAATGGTAGTTCCACTTTTAGTTCTTTAGGGAATCTCCACACTGTTTTCCATAGTGGTTGTACTAGTTTACATTCCCACCAGCAGTGTAGAAGTGTTCCTTTTTAACCACATTTACACCAACATCTATTATTTTTTTATCTTTTGATTATGGCCATTCTTGCGGGAGTAAGGTGGTATTGCATTGTGATTTTGATTTTATTTCCCTGTTTATTAGTGATACGGAGCATTTTTTCACATGTTTTTTGGCCATTTGTATATCTTCTTTTGAGAATTGTCTATTCATGTCCTTAGCCCACTTTTTGATGGGATTTTTAGCTTTTTCTTGCTAATTTGTTTGAGTTCATTATAGATTCTGGATATTAGTCCTTTGTCAGATTTACAGATTGTGAAGATTTTCTCCAACTCTATGGATTATCTGTTTACTCTGCGGACTATTCCTTTTGCCATGAAAAACTCTTTAGATTAATTAAATCCCAGCTATTTATCTTTGTTTTTATAGCACTTGCTTTTGGGTTCTTGGTCATGAAATGCTTGCCTAAGCCAGTGGCTAGAAGGGTTTTTCCAATGTTATGGTCTAGAATTTTTAGTTTCAGGTCTTAGATTTAAGTCCCTTGATTCATCTTGCATTGATTTTTGTATAAGGTGAGAGATGAGGATCCAGTTTCCTTCTCCTATACGTGGCTTGCCAATTATCCCACCATCATTTATTCAATAGGGTGTCCTTTCCCTACTTCATGTTTTTGTTTCCTATGTCGAAGATCAGTTGGTGTAAGTATTTGGGTATATTTCTGGTTTCTCTATTCTGTTCCATTGGTCTATGTGCCTATTTTCATACCAGTGCTGTTTTGGTGACTATGGCCTCGTAGTATAATTTGAAATTAGGTAATGTGATGTCTCCAGATTTGTTCTTTCTGCTTAGTCTTGCTTTGGCTATCCAGGCTCTTTTTTGGGTTCCATATGAATTTTAGGATTGTATTTTCTAGTTTTATGAAGAATAATGGTGGTATTTTGATGAGAATTGCATTAAATTTGTAGATTGCTTTTGGCAATATGGTCAATTTCACAATATTGATTCTACCCATCCATGAACATAGGATGTCTCCATTTGTTTGTGTCATCTATGATTTTTTTTTTTTTTGAGATGGAGTCTCACACTGTTACCTGGCGTGGAGTGCAGTGGAGAGATCTCAGCTCACTGCAACCTCCATCTCCCAGGTTCAAGCTATTCTCCTTGTCTCGGCCTCCCAAGTAGCTGGGATTACAGGCACGCGCCACCATGCCTACCTATTTTTTTTTTTTTTTTGTATTTTTAGTAGAGATGAGGTTTCACTATGTTGGCCAGGATGGTCTTGAACCTATGACCTTGTGATCCACCCACCTTGGCCTCCCAAAGCGCTGGGATTACAGGCACGCGCCACCATGCCTACCTATTTTTTTTTTTTTGTATTTTTAGTAGAGATGGGGTTTCACTATGTTGGCCAGGATGGTCTTGAACCTATGACCTTGTGATCCACCCACCTTAGCCTCCCAAAGCGCTGGGATTACAGACATTAGCTGCCACGCCCAGACCATCTCTGATTTTTTTCAGCAGTGTTTTGTAGTTCTCCTTGTAGAGGTCTTTCATCTCCTTGGTTATATATATTCCTAAGTATTTTTTTTTTTTTTGCAGCTATTGTAAAAGTAGTTGAGTTCTTGATTTGATTCTAAGCTTGGTCACTGTTGATGTATAGATCTACTGATTTATGTACATTAATTTTGTATCTGGAGACTGCTGAATTATTTTATCATTTCTAGATTTTTTTTTGGAGGAGTCCTTTGGTTTTCTAGGTATGCAGTAATATCATCAGCAAACAGCAATAGTTTGACTTCATCTTTACTGATTTGTAGGAATTTTATTTCCTTTTCTTCTGATTGCTCTAGCTAGGACTTCCAGCACTATGTTGAACAGAAGTGGTGAGAGTGGGCATCCTTGTCTTGTCCCAGTTCTCAGAGAAAAAATGCTTTTAACTTTTCCTAATTTAGTATTATTTTAGCTGTGGGTTTGTCATAGATAGCTTTTATTATGTTGTATGCTGATTTTGCTGAGTGTTTTAATCATAAAGGAATGCTTTATTTTGTCAAATGCTTTTCTGTTTTTGTGGTGTATCACATTTATTGACTTGCTGATGTTAAACCATCCATGCATCCCTGATATGAAAACCACTTGATCATGGTGGATTATCTTTTTGATATATTGTTGGATAGCTAGTTATCTAGTATTTTGTTAAGGATTTTTACATCTGTGTTTATCAGGGATATTGGTCTGTAGTTTTGTTGTTGTTGTTATATCCTTTCCTGGTTTTGATATTAGGGGGATACTGGTTTTATAGAATGATTTAGAGAGGATTCTCTTTTTCTCTATCTCGTGATATAGTGTCAATAGGATTGGTACCAATTCTTTGAATGTTTGGTAGAATTCAGCTGTGAATCCATTTGGTCCTGGACTTTTTTGTGTTGGGTATTTTTTTAATTACCATTTCAATCTCACTGCTTGTTATTAGTCTGTTCCCGGCACCTAATTCTTCCTGATTTAAGCTAGGAGGGTGGTATCTTTCCAGGAATTTATCCCATCTCCTCCAGGTTTTCCAGTTTCTGCGTGTAAAGCTGTTCATAGTAGCCTTGAATGATCTTTTGTATTTCTGTGGTATCAGTTTTAATATCTCCCATTTTGTTTCTAATTGAGCTTATTTGCATTTTCTCTCTTCTTTTCTGGGTTAATCTTGCTAATTGTCTATCAATTTTATCTTTTCAAAGAACCAGCTTTTTGTTTCATTTACCTTTTGTATTTTTTTGTTTCAATTTAATTTAGTTCTGCTCTGATTTTGGTTGTTTCCTTTCTCTGCCTGGTTTAGGTTTGGTTTGTTCTTGTTTCTCTAATTCCTTGAGGTGTGACCATAAATTATCTATTTGTGCTCTTTCAGACTTTTTGATGTAAGGATTTAGGGCTATATAAGGATTTAGGGCTCTTCCTGTTAGCACTGCCCTTGCTGTATCTCAGAGGTTTTGACAGTTTGTGTCACTATTGTCATTCAGTTTGAAGAATTTTTTAAATTTACATCTTTATTTCATTTTGGCCAGTGTTTATTCAAGGGCAGGTTATTTAATTTCCATGTATTTGCATGGTTTTGAAAGTTCCTTTTGGAGATGGTTTTCAGTTTTATTCCATTGTGGTCTGAGAGAGTACTTGATATAATTTCAATTTTCTTAAATTTATTGAGACTTGTTTAGTGGCTTGTTATATAGTCTATCTTGGAGAAAGTTCCATGTCCTGATGAATAGAATGTATTATATTCTGCAATTGTTGCTGGAATGTTCTGTTAATATCTGTTAAGTCCATTTGTTCTAGTGTATTGTTTAAATCTATTGTTTCTTTGTTGATTTTCTGTCTTTATGACCTGTCTAGCCCTGTCAGTGGTGTATTGAAGCCCCATACTATTATTGTGTTGCTGTCTATCTCATTTCTTAGGTCTAGTAGTAATTGTTTTATAAATTTGGGAGTTCCAGTTTTAGGCACATATATGTTTAGGATTATAATATTTTCCTCTTGGACAAAGCCTTTTAACATTATATAATGTCCCTCTTTGTCTTTTTCAACTTCTGTTGCTTTAGAGTTTGTTTTATCTCATATAATAATAGCTACTCCTGCTCACTTTTGGTGTCCTTATGCATGGAATGTCTTTTTCTACCCCTTTACCTTAAGTTTATGTAGTACTTATGTATTTGATGTGTCCCTTGAAGGCAGCAGATGGTTGGTGAATTTCTATCCATTTTGCAATTCTGCATCTTTCAAGTGGAGCATGTAGGTCATTTACATTCAATGTTACTATTGAGATGTGAGGTATTATTCTATTCATTGTGCTATTTGTTGCCTATATACCTTGTTTTTTTTTTTTTCCAAAAATGTCTTTTTTGTAGGTCCTGTGAGATTTATGGCTTAAAGATGTTCTGTTTTGATGTTTCCAGGATTTGTTTCAAGATTTAGAGCTCCTTTTAGCAGTTCTTGTAGTGCTGTCTTGTTAGTAGCAAATTATCTTAGCATTTGTTTGTCTGAATAAGACTGTATATTTTCTTCATTTATGAAGCTTAGTTTCACTGGATACAAAATTCTTGGCTGATAATTCTTTTGTTTAGGGAAGCTGAAAATAGGGCCCAAATTCCTTCTAACTTGTAGGGTTTTTGCTGAGAAATCCTCTGTTAATCTGATAGTTTGTTGTTGTTGTTCAATAGGTTACCTGGGTCTTTTGCCTCACAGCTCTTAAGATTATTTCCTTCGTCTTAACTTTAGATAACCTGATGACAATGGTCCTAGGCAGGGATCTTTTTGCGATGAATTTCCCAGGTGTTCTTTGAGCTTCTTGTATTTGGATGTCTAGTTCTCTATCAAGGCTGAGAAAGTTTTCCTTCATTATTCCTCTGAATATATTTTCTAAATTTTTAGATTTCTTTTCTTCCTCTGGTACACCAATTATTTTTAGGTTTGGTCATTTAACATAATCCCAGTCTTCTTGCAGGCTTTGTTTATTTTTTCTTATTCTTTTTTTCTTTGTATTTGTTGTATTGGGTTCCTTCAAAATCCTTGTCTTCAAGCTTTGAAATTTATTTTTCTGCTTGTTCGATTCTATTGCTGAGACTTTCCAGAGCATTTTGCATTTCTCTAAGTGTATCCATCATTTCCTTAGGTTTTGATTTTTTTTATTTATGTTAATTCACTGAATATTTCTCCTCTCATTTTCTTTTATCATTTTTGTTTTGATTTCCTTAAACTTCATCTTTCTCTGGTGCCTGCTATTAGCTTAATAAATGACCTTCTGAATATTTTTCAGGTAAGTCAGGGATTTCATCTTTGTTTGGATCCATTGCTGGTGAGTTAGTGTGATTTGGGGGGGTTGTTAAAGAACCTTGTTTTGTCATATTACCAGAATTATGTTTCTGGTTCTTCTCATTTGGGTAAGTCTATGTCAGAAGGAAGGTCTGGGACTCAAGGTGTTTTTCAGATTTTTTTGTCCCACAGGGTGTTTCCTTGGTGTAGTACTCTCTCTCTTCACCCAGGGATGTGGCTTCCTGAAAGCCCAGTTGTAGTGATTGCTATCTCTCTTCTTGATCTAGCCACCCAGCAGGTCTACAAGGCTCTGGGCTATTACTGGGGGTTGTCTGCACAGAGTCCTGTGATGTGAACCGCCTGTGAGTGTCTCAGCCATGGATACTCGCACCTGTTCTGGTAGAAGTGGCGGAGGTGGTGAAATGGACGCTGTGAGGTCCTTTGTTTCGGTTGATCAGTGCGCTATTTTTGTGCTAGTTGGCCTCCTGCAAGAAGGTGGCACTTTCAAGACAGCATCATCTGTGGTAGTATAGGGAGGATCAGGTGGTCAGTGGGACCCTAGAACTCCCAATAGTATATGCCTTTTGTCTTCAGCAATCAGGATGGGTAGGGAAAGACCATCAGGTGAGAGCAGGGCTAGGTATGTCTGAGCTCAGACTCTCCTTTTGCAGGTCTTGCTGTGGCTGCTGTGGGGGATGGAGGTGTGGTTCCCAGGTCAATGGAGTTATGTTCCCAGGTCAGGTCGATTACGGCTGCCTCTGCTGTGTCATGCAGGTTGTCAGGGAAGAAGGGGAAAGCTGGCAGTTACAGGTTTCACCCAGTTTCCACACAATTCAAAAGGCCTGTCTCACTCCCACTATGCTCCCCCATCAAACAGCACCGAGTCTGTCTCCAGGAGGTGGGCAAGCTGGGCTGAGAGCTTGCCCCAGGCTACCAGCCTCCCAGTTGTGCAAGCAAGGATGGCTTTTGTGCCTCCCTGCCTGTGGAGTCTGCACACTGGATTCACGCCCTTCCGCCGAGTTCTGGCCCAGGAGACTTCACATTCAGCTGGAGTTATCACAAAGTTCAGCTGGAGGTTTGCTTCTCCTTGCAGTCTTTTCCCAGTACATCTGGCAGCTTTCCCCAAGGACCCCTGTCAGACAAGGCAGAAATGGCTTCCCAGTGGACCCAGAGAGTCCACAGGGCTTTTCCTGCTGCTTTCTCTACCCCTGTATTTCACTCAGCTCTCTAAATTGACTCATCTCCAGGTAAGTTCAGACTCTTCTCCTGTGATCTAGACCTTCAGGTTCCCCAGTAAGGGTGTGTGTTTGGGGGTGGACGATCCCACTTTCCTACTTCCACAACTTGGGCGCTCACAATATTTGGCGCGTCTCTTGGGTCCTGCAGGAGCAATCTACTTCCTTCATAGGGTCTGTGGGTTCTCTCAGGTTTCCTGGTTTATTCTTGCAGTAGTTCTGGAGCAAAAGTGCACTATGTGAGTCTCCTCACCCTGCTCTGTCCATCTGCGAGGGAGCTGCAATCTAGTCCTGCCTCCCATCCACCGTGATCCCTAACTCACTGAGATCAGCTTTTGATATGGATCTTGTTCTCAGTACTTAAACTATGGGTAAAAGGAACCAGAAAATATGTTACATTTTCCATCGTAATAACAAAGAGACAAAAGTGTTAGCTACAAAGGAACACAGATTACTAGAATAACTGCAGGAAAACTGACTCAGAGCACCAACTAATACCATAGGAGGATATTGGAATAAATATTCAAATAAAGAATAATACAGTTCTCATTTTTTAAAATAAGAGATATTGTCAGAGAAAGCATATAAAAAGGTTGTTCTGAATGTCAGAAATGTTTCTGTGCCAATCTGAACCATGAAAAATAGATGAACTCCTCTACAAGTAATGCTTTAGATATTTTAAAGCAGGAGGCAATGCATACTTGTCTACACTGAGCTGTTTGCCCTTGCACATGTGTATATATATATGTGTACTTAAAGAAATTTCATAACGTACACATTTTAAAAGATTATTGTTTTAACAAATTATTATGGAAAAAAGTGGCTTCTCAGCATCCCAAAGACATTTAAAAAGCTACATGAGTTATGTTGTCATATCTAAATTCAAAATGAAGCAATTGATGAAAAAAGACAAAGTGATTTTACAATAAAACAAATTGTTACAATGTTTTTATGAAAAATCTTTCTAGAAAATCTGGTACCTGATAATAGTGTTAGGTAGGTAATACATCAAAATGTGTTTACAAATTGAAAAATGGAAGAATGTAAAATATCCTTATAAGGACACATATAAACTATAAGGCAATGGTAAAAGTAGCAGCATAGATTTTGAATCTCACCTAAACAGAATTCAGCAATATATAAACAGAATTGTACACCATGACCAAGTGGAACTTAATAAAAGGTGTAAGGCAGGTTCAACATTTGAAAATCATTCAATGTAATTTACCATATTAACAGGCCAAGGAAGAAAAATTACATGATAGTATCAACCAATGCAGAAAACGTGTTGGCAAAATTCAACATTTAATGACAAAATTCTCAGAAGAATCAGAAGAAAGGGGAACACCCTCAACATAATAAAGAGCATCTACTGAAAGCCTACAGCTAACTTTATAATTAATGATGAAAGACTGAATGCTTTTCCACTACTACTGGCAATAAGGCAAGAATGTCCAATTTAATCACTGTATTTAAATATAACGCTGTAAGTTTTAGCCAATGAAATAGGCAAGACATGAAGGTGGGGCAGTGGAAAAGGCATAGAGATTGGAAAATAAAAATAAAACTACCTTATTTGTAGATAGCATAGCTGCCTACAGAGAAAACTCCAAAGATTCTACAACAATATTACTAGAACTTATAGATGAGTTCATTAAAGTTACAGGATACAAAACAAATATACAAAAATCAACTGTGTTTCAGTTATCTGAAATGAAAATGTGGAGACCAAAATTAAAATATAATGCCAGTTGTACTTGTTTAAAAACAAAATTGCAGCAAGGTGCAGGACATTCACACTTGTAATCTCAGCACTTTGGGTTGGCGACTTGGGTGGATCTTTTGAGCTCAGAAGTTCCAGACCAGTCTGGGCCACATGGCAAGACCACCTCTCTACAGAAAATAGAAAATTATGTGGTGGTGCTTACCTATAGTCCAAGATACTCAAGAGGCTGAGGTGGAAGGATTGCTTGAGCTCCAGAGGCTGAGGCTGCAGCAAGTTGAGATCACACCATTGCACTCTAGTCTGGGTGACAGAGTGAGAACCTGTCTCAATAAATAAATAAATAAAATAAAGTATACCTAAATGTAAATCTAACAAATCATGTCAAATCATGTGCAGAACTTATATGCTGAAAACTACTGATTGCTGAAGAAATAAATGACAAGGGATCTGAATAAATGTGAAGATGTACTATATTTATGCATTGGAAGACTCAATAAAGTCAAGATATCAATTACCCTCAAACTAATATTCAAGTTTAATGCAATTCTTGCCAACTCTCAGCAAGAGCTGTAGATACAGACAAAATTGTTCTAAAATATATATGGAAAGGCAAATAAACTAAAATAGGTAAAATGTTACGATAAAGAAGAATGAAATGCAAATGAGAGCTCAGTCTACTGGATTTCAAGACATGTAGCTGAAATAATCAAGACTGGGTGGTACTAGAGGGAGCATAGACACAGAATGGAACAGAATCAATGGATCAGAGTACAGAACCCAAAAATAGACCTACAAAAGTATGCAAACTAATTTTGTTTTGTAACTTAAAAACTTTTCATTTTTAGAAAAATGTTAGATTTACAGAAAAATTACAGATGGTACAAGTTCCCATTTATTTTACACCTAGTTCTCTTATTATTAACATCTTATCTATTATATTTGTTACAATTAATGAAGCACTATTGATACACTATTATTATCTAAAGCCCATACTTTTTTCAGAGTCTCTTAGTTTTTACCTACTGTTCTTTTTTCCTATTCCAGGATCCAGTCAAGGAGACCATATTACAGTGAATAATTATGTCTCAGCATCCTCTTGGCTAAGACAGTTTCTCTGACTTTCATTTTGATGATCCCAGCACTTTTGAAAAGTAGAGGTCAGGTATTTTGTAGAATGTTCATCAATTGGACTTGAATGATCTTTTTCTCATGGTCACACTGGGACTATTTGAAGAGAAAGAGCAAAGATGTAAAGTGCCATTTTTATCACATCATGCCAAGTATATATACTGCCAACATGATTTATCACTGTTGACGTTAACCTTGCTTGTCTGTCTGAGAAAGTGGTGGTCAGGTTTCTTTACTATAAAGTTACTTTTTTCATCTCTGTTTCCATACTACATCAGTTGGAAGGAAATTACCATGTAAATGCCCCACGCTTAAGAAGTGGGGAGTTACTTGCTCCTTCGTTAAGGGTTGTCTATCTATATAAATTGTTTGGAAGCCTTCTGCTCAGAAGATTTGTCTTTTATAGCTTATTTATTTTTTCATTCATTTCTAAAAGCATAAAGTCAATTTTGTTTTATATTTTAGGTTATAATTTAATACTAATTTATTTTGTTATTCAAGTGCTTCTAATCTTTGCCATTGGAAGCTTTCAGTTGACCCCTATGTCCCTTTGACATACCCCAATTTTTGTGATATGTTTTCTTTGATTGGTTGATTTTGAGCATTTCTTTTCTTTCTAGCGCTATCAGATACTCCAGGCTCATATTGTGTAGTTCCTTCACCAGTACTATAACCTATCATGCCTCCAAGGAGCTGCTATCATCAGGGAATGATATTAGAAACCAAGGTCTATTTAAGTGTGACTGTTGATTCTAGGGTACCATTCCTCCTAGTTCTTCTTATATATGTGTGTATGTGCATTTGTGTGTATATACACACACAGGTATGCACACATTAATATATGTGTACATGTAACCCATGTATACCCATTATCTTTAAGTAGTAACCATCTGTTTCTATTAAGCCATATGTAACCATCTGTCTGTATTAAGCTAAACATGGGTTCATGCTGACACCTCAAACTCAAATTAATTTCCACATGGATCACTCCAGACTCTGACCTTTGTTTATTTGTAGCTTTCTCTCTAACAGTGAGAAACTTGGCACCCAACACCTACTATTCATTTACAGAATTGTTTCATTACAAGATACAGTTATAAAAGTATTAAAATTGTTAACCTATGACTCTGTGGAGAACAATGGGATTAACTAGAGTATAATATTTATGTATAGTTTATTTTTACTTTAGTCTTAGGAACTACTCATTTCTAAAGTTACTTATGATAGCAGCTTTTCCCCCATGCCTTTCAGGGTGTATATTTCGTACGTTGTTTAATGCAGTCAGGTTGTTTTATAGCATTCTTTATTGTATGCTGAATCTACAGACTTCCTTTATTTATTCCTTCAACAATCTTCCTGTCTTAATATAGATTAAAGTTTCTGATCTTCCTGAAAAACTTTGACTTTTTTTTCAGAGCACCTTCACTGAGAATGAATTCTATCAGTTTTTCTTTGTCTGAAAAAGTTCCTATTTCTCCTACACCTTTGAAGGATAATTTCACAGGATATGGAATTCTAATTGGTCAATTTTTTTCTTCCAACATTTCAGATATTTCATTCTGCTCTCTTCTTTGTTGAATGATTTCTGAATAAAAATCCATTTTGAGCATTTGTAATTCTTACTATTGTTTTTCCATAGATACTTTTTTTGTTGTTGGTGATGGTGGTGGTGTTTTTTTGTTGCTGTTGCTGCTGCAGCTGTCGTTGTTTTGCCTTGTCTTCTTTCAATATTTTTATTTTTCTAAAATTTGGAAACAATATATTCAGGTGTAGATCTTGGTTATTTATTCTACTTGGTGTTCTCTGAGCTTTCTGGATCCATGGCTTGGGGCCTGTCATCAAGTTGAAAATTCTTGGCCATTATTGCTTCAATTTATTTGGCTCTGTCTGTTTTCGCTCCTCTTCTGGCATTCCACTTACAGTATACATATTTGATAGCTTTTGAAAGTGTGCACAGATCTTGGATATTCTGTTTTGTCTGAGGGTGAGGAGAGTTGTATTTTATTGTGTCTGTTTCTAATTCTTTTTACTCTTATATTTTAGTTTGGGAAGTTCCTATAAACATTCAAGTTTTCTAATTATCTTCTGGGTCATGTTCACTAATTAGCCCAATAAAGGCAGTTTTCATTTGTGTTACAATGTTTTTATCTCTAAAGATTCCTTTGGGTTTTCTTAAGAGTTTCCATATCTCTGCTTATATTACCTATCTTTTCTTGCATGCTGTCTACTTTTTTCCATTAGTCCCCCTAACATGATCCTCACAATTATTTTAAATTCCTTGTCTGATAATTCTAAAATTTTTCTCACATCTGAGCTTGCTTCTGATGTTTATTTTTACTCTTTGCCGTGTGATTTTCTCTTGCCTGTTTGCATGGCTTGTAAATTTTGTTGAAAGTCAGACATAATATATTGGCTAATAGGAATTGAAGTACATTGGCCTTTAATGTGAGGTGTTTTATGCTAATATACTTAAGACTTTTAGGCTGTGTTTAATGTTTACTATAGTTGTTGATGCCAGAGGTTTTAAATTCTTCTATAGTCATTATTTTAGTCTTCTTTCTTGACTTTCAGCTTCCCTAGGTACTCCTCTTAAGACAGAGTCTGTGTCTTATAGCATATTCAATTGTAATTCACTGCTATTACTGGAACCCTGTTGGTATGGTGGTCAGGTTGTGACGTAGAGGAAGTGATCTATAGTCTTATGATTAAAGCTCAGTGTTTTAGTGGGTCTTTGTGTCTGGGCTGTAACCACAAATATTTTCTAGTAGTATTTTTTTTATCCCCCTAAAGTTAGACAATAAGTATAGAGGGTCTATAAAATGAGGAATTACCTTCCTCAGCTTGGATAAGAGTCTAGTAAAGTCATTTTCCCTGGAAGTGGGCCCTGTTATAGAGAATGATCTAGATATATTTCACAGTGGTTACTCTTTTTCTCCCCCTGCCAATATTATGAGAGGATCTTTACTGAATCTCCACTGTACAGAACCTGGTAGAGTTCCTACAGGTAAAAGTAAAGGTAAAACTGAGGAAACTGCAGCCCACAGTAGTTTCTGAAGATAATGCACACATATCCTCTAGCAATTCATCAAATAATACAATTTAAGTATTATTGGTCAGGTGCAGTGGCTCATGCCTATAACTCCAGCACTTTGGGAGGCCGAGGCTGGCAGATCACCTGAGGTCAGGAGTTTGAGACCAGGCTGGGCAACATAGCAAAACCCCGTCTCTACAAAAAATACAAAAATTAGCCATTCATGGTGGCATTTGCCTGTAATCCCAGCTATTTGGGTGGCTGAAGTAGGAGAATTACTTGAACCTGGCAGGCAAAGGTTGCAGTGAGCTGAGATCATACCACTGCACTCCAGCCTAGGTGACAGAGGAAGACTCTGTCTCAAATAAATAAATAAATACATAAATGCATAAATAAATAAAGTATTACTACCAGCCTTATGGCCCCAGTAACTTCTAATCTAGGTAAGCAAAACTTGGCTATGCCACACTGTATTTCCCTGTTTCTCCAGATTAAAGGATAGTGTTTTCCCCAAAATCTTACTTCTCTAAAAAGACTAAGAAAAGTTACTGATTTTCAATATATTTAGTTTTTCCTTGCCATAGGACAGAGTAAGCACTTCTAAGCTCTTTACACGTCTGGACTAAAACCATAACTCTTTCACAACTGACTTTGACAAAGACACAGTGTTTCATAATAAAAAAGATTGCCTTTTCAACCAATGGTACTAGAGCAAGTGGGCATTTATAGGAAAAACGTGAATTTTGACCTAAGTTTCACATCTTACAGAAAAGTTAACTCAGAATGTATCAGGGATTTATAATAGAAACATTAAAACTACAAATCTTAGGGGGTAAAATATAAGCAAAAATCTTTATTAGCTACACCTTGACAAAGGATTTTGATACCAAAAGTATGATTTATAAAAAGAAAAACTGTAAATTCGTCTTCATCAAAGATAAAAACTTTGGCTCTTGAGAGTGATATGACAAGCTAAATACTGGAATTTGCAAACCACATATCCGTCAAATGAATAGTGTCTAGAATACATAAAGAACTTCCAAACCATGACAGAAAAAAACAACAGTGATCCAATTAGAAAATGGGAAAAAGTCATGGAAGAAGAAGAAAACAAACATATTTCACTGAAGAAAACAAACATATGTCCAATAAGCCATATTAAGATGTCCAACATCATTATCCACTAGGTAAGTGCAAATCAAAACCACAATGAAATTTGACTACACACCAATCAGAACAGCTGAAATAAAATGATGACAATAAATGCTTGTGCAGACCCTGAAAAATTAGATGACTCATATATTGCTGGTTATGATGTAAAGTGGTAAAGCTGCTCTCTAAAATATTTCAGACATTTCTTAAAAAACAAGACATGCAATTTTTATAGAAACCATTAATTGCACTCTTGGGCTTTTATTCCATAGAAATAAAACTTACATTAACACACACACAGACACACACACAAACACAAATTATTATATATGTAATATATATTTGTGTATACACACACACACACACACACAAGCACCTTGTTGGTATGGTCAGGTGTGGGCTATATCCATATACACAAAATTTAGAACAGTTTTATTCATGATAGCTCAAAACTGGAAACAACCCAGATGTCCTTCAACCTTCAATCATGTTCATGGTTAAACAAGCTGTGGTACCTCCATATCATGGAATCTTACCTATCAATAAAAGGGAACCTCCATATCATGGAATCCTACCTATCAATAAAAGGGAACCTCCATATCATGGAATCTTACCTATCAATAAAAGGGAACCTCCATATCATGGAATCTTACCTATCAATAAAAGGGAACCTCCATATCATGGACTCTTACCTATCAATAAAAGGGAACCTCCATATCATGGAATCTTACCTATCAATAAAAAGGAACAAAATACACACACAACCTGGATGAATCGCCAAAAAGTTATGCTGAGAAAAAATATTTTTATTAAGAGGTTACATACGCTATGATTCCATTAATATAACATTATTTAAATGACACAAATTTAGAAATAGAGAACAGGTTAGTGGTTGACAGAGGTGAAGGATGGAGTGGGAATTTTAGGGAAGTTGGAGTGGCTATAAAATGACAACATGAGGAATCTTTGTGATGATAGAAAATTTCTGTACCTTGGCTGTCTCAATGTCAATATCCTGTTTGTATTATTTTATTTTCATTTTGCAAGATATTTTTATTGGAAAAATGGGTAAAGGGTCTATGGAATCTCTCTATTATTTCTTGAAACTTCATATGAACCTATAATTATCTCAAAATAAGAAAGTTTGAATATAATTTTTTACAAAACCCCTTTCACTATGACTATTTTTATTTTTATAAATTATTTATATGATGAATAAAATATATAAAAATCCAGAAAGGATTCACTGGATCGAGATGGTAAATAGTAATGACTATTTTTCCAGGTATACTGAAAGATAAAAGTAAAATTAGAATATACAACCTGAAGCAGATTGACAGTCCATTCATTTCACAATCTGTGTCTTTACAACCTTGAAAATGCATCTAGAGAAACAGTTTAATTTTCTTTGACGTCATTGGTTCAAGCTATTATAATTTGCTTGTACTGACTTTTCTTTACAAATGTGAGATAGTTATCACTTCTTAAGACTGCAGTTGAAGCCTGTAGAATGAAGTATTTTTCTAAATAATGATCTACAAAGAAAAGAGTACATACTATTATAAATTATGAATAATGATTCCTATATCATTGACTGGCTAGAGTGTTATTTGAATATTGCTTTTTAAAATATTAAATTACTTATTTGTCACACATTTGTTACCCAGAAGCACATATGAATCAGAATTTGTTTACATAAGTTAACTTAGGCAAATGTTCTTTAGAGTACATCATGGGCTATTATATTTTCCTAGACATAAAATTTCCTTCAGGCTTCAGGTCAATCATCTTGCATGGAATTTTTTGTGTGTGTGATTTACAGGAGGCATCGCATCTGTTTCCTTGCCTAAAACCCAAGGGGAAGTGGCTACATTAAATAACAAAATACATTCACATTATTGAAAGCCAGGAAGTTTCCCAGTGTAAGTGCATCTCCTAGTCTGACACTATTTTTATTTTTTCCTTAAATGTAAATTCTATGGCATTAACCTGAATGATAAATCATGTGATCCTGTTCTTTGTCACTTCAGAACACAGTGATTCATAGAATTTTGATACTATAAATCAACTCAGAGATCAAAATTTAGTTTAAAACCCATATTTTATAAAAAGGGAAGTGAAGGTCAGGACTTATGTAACCCACCCAAAGCCTCAGAGTAGGTGGAGTAGGGACAGAGTAGGAAGAGACCTAGTTCAGGAAGAAAGGATACACATTATTTTAACATTATCACTAGAGTACATTATAGAAAATTTTACACTTTGTTATTCCATGAAACTAAATAGTAAAAAGGAAACTTGTTGCTCATAATTTCGCTATCAATTTAGATTTCATTTTATATGAAAAGATATTCTAGAAGCCTGTAAGAGTGTATTAGATTCCCCTTTGATGCATTTCTGTGGGGAATTTATGAGGATATCTGCTAGGTAAAACGGATTATTTTTTTAAAGGTCTGTTTTGCGACCCTTTGCAATCCTCATCAGACAAGTCCTTGAGGGAGATTATGAAACTACTGATTGTATTATTAAACAATAAAAGGGCACATTAAAATTCAACCTTAATAAAGGCAATGAACATGTATTCTATAAAGATATAGCTTAAAATAATATAGGTTAACATAGACTTTGGAACTGGAAATTCAGAACGTGGTCTATTTATTTATAGTGGCCTGTCCAAGGACTACAATAGGACACAGAAATATGTCAAAAGTATGCAAACCTGTCGCAGAGCTTCATTCTTTCTTGTGTTTACAAGCCTAAGAGAACATAAAAGGATATAACAGGACTTCAGTTGAGAGGGTAATGTAAAAGGTGCCTCATCCTTCAAAAAGATCCCTGCATATGCCCTTAAATCTGGAAAGTTGTATGCATTATGAATCTTCTCTTAATTTAAGCACCATTCTGTGATATAATTAATTACATTTAATAACAAATTTTTCCCCTCATATACACACATACACACATAGTGTGTATATATATATATATATATATAAACACATAGTGTGTGTATATATATATAAACACATAGTGTGTGTATATATATATACACACAGCAATACAATTTATAGAGTGTTAAGCACTAACTACATGACCTTGAAAATTTATTTTAAATTTCTCCAAACCTCAGTTTCCTCATCTATAAAATGAAGATAATACCTATCATCTGTCTATTTCTATGATCTATCTTTTTCATCAGTATTATTATCATTTGTCATACATGGCACTGGGAATATCTATGCTACGGCTAATTAAAAGCATCCAAGAAAATAGGGTCTAAACATCACCTAATCAAACAATGTCAAAATTCACTAGGTCATCCACAATTTATTGAGCACATATTCAGTACCAGTACTGAATATACAAAAATGCATTTACATAATTCTCCTTCTCTAGAAACTCAGAATTTTTGGGAAATAGAGGTTTGGAAAATTATAACAGATTACTTCAGTGCAGTGAAGTAAGTGACATGATAAGGAAAGGATAGGTTGCTACAGGGACAAAATAAAATAGTTATGTAACGCAAGATTTGGGATACATCGAAAGATCTTCTAGAGGAAAGAACACCTACAATGGAACTACATTTAGAAGTAAAAGTAATCCTGGAGATAGCGTGGGGCAGAGAATGTTCTAAACAAAACTAAGTTTATAAACAAGAGCCTAAAGTTTATAAACAAGAGCCTAAAGTAGAAAGCTGCTGGGCACGATGACTCACACCTGTAATCTCAGCACTTTGGGAGTCTGAGGCGGGCAGATCACTTGAGGCCAGGAGTTTGAGACCAGCCTGGCCAACCTGGTGAAAACCCATCTCTACAAAAAATACAAAATTAGCCAGGTGTGGTGCTGCACACCTGTAATCCCAGCTATTCAGGAGGCTGAGGCAGGAGAATCATTTGAACGCAGGAGGCGGAAGTTGCAGTGAGTCGAGATTGTGCCACTGCACTCCAGCCTGGGTGACAGAGTGAGACTCCATCAAAAAAAAAAAAAAAAAAAAAAAAAACAAGTAGAAAGCATAGGTCAGTTGAAAAGTGATTAGAAATCAGTATAACTTTTATTTATTATGTTACCTATTATTTTAGCTACAAATAAGCTGGAAATAGGAGACAGATGAATAGATGACAAATGATAATGGTAATAATGAAAAAGACAAATGGTAGAGATAGAGAGATGATACACATTGGATTCATTTTAAAGATGAGGAAACTGAAGCTTGCGGAAATTTAAAATAAGTTTTCAAGGTCATATAGTAAGCATCAGAGCTAGGATTTGAACTCAGGTCAACTACTTTAGAAAACATGCGTTCCAATGAGAACACATGGACAGAGGGAGGGGAACAACACACACTGGGGGCCTGTTGGGGGTAGGAGGGTAGCAAAGAGAGGGATAGCATCAGGACAAATAGCTAATGCATGTGGGGCATAAAACCTAGGTAATGGGTTGATAGATGCAGCAAACCACCGTGGCACACATATACCTATGTAACAAACCTGAACATTTGGCACATGTATCCCAGAATTAAACTTAAAAAAAAATTTTAAAGGAACAAAAAAACCCCTGAGTTTCTAACAATGCCAGTGCCTTCTGAACACAGACTGAAGCCTTTATAATTATTTTAAAAATCCAAGTTTAAATGACAATAAACACATTTTCACAATGTCCTCTGTATGTGTTAAGCTATAAAGAGTTTATAAATTATCATAAGGGCAGTGGAAAAATACAGTCATGTATTGCTTAACGGCAGGCACATGTTCTGAGAAATGCATAGATGGGCGATTTTATCAGTGTGTAAACATCATAGAGTGTACTTAACACAAACTAAGATGGTATAGTCTATTACACACTTAGGCTATATATTATAACCTATTGCCCCTAAGCTATAAACCTGAACAAGATGTTACTGTATTGAATACTATAGGCAATTGTAACACAATGGTTATTTATCTAAATGTATTTTAAAATAGAAAAGGTACAGTAAAAATGCATTATGATAATCTTGAGGCCACTGTCATCCATCCACATGCCATCCATCCTTGACTGAAACATCGTTATGATGCACATCACTATATTTAAAGATTCTACACTACAAAATGTTTTGCAATTCAAAAATATCTCTTTGGATAAAGCTTGGAGAAACTTATTTAGCAGGGGAAAATTGGAAACCAAAACGAGTGTTAGAAAGTTGTTTTAGAAATCCAGGTGACAAAAGAGGAGGCAGACACTGAAGAAAGAGAGAAAGGCAGAGAAAATTATAAAATAAAAGTGTATATGATATATTTGGAAAAGTGTGATTGATTTTTATATGCAAGAAAGTATTATAAATTTGGAACAAATGAAAAAGCTACATTTGAATACTCTTCCATATGAGCCAAAGAAATGTAAAATTCAACATGTATGTAAGAGAATCCAGAAATTGTTAAGCAAAGAAACAGTTGTACAAATCCATTTAACAAAAATAAACCTATGAATTGTCATTTGGGTTTTAAAAAGGACCATTAAATTTTATTTTTGGTTGAATGTAATATTACCTAGCACAGAAATCATTCCTTGCACAGCATAAGTAAAAAGTTAGCTAAGTAAAAACTATATCTTTTGATACATTGCTGAGCTTTTTGTGGGAAAAAACATGGGAGTGACTTTCTCAAGGGAGAGAAATTTTAAGACATACATACAGAAAGTAAGTGAGAATGATGAATGTGTAATGAGAGTAAATTTTTATACATAGTGTGCAGAAAAACAAGAGACTGGTCTTGGGGCCTAGGTAGACTAAGAGGTCAGATCAGAGTCTGTTATATCAGACCAGGACACCTCCTCCATGTGATCTTTCCAGCCTCTACTTCTAGATGAAAAAGAAAGAAAGGAAAGAAAGCAAGAAAGAAAAAAAGAAAGAATAGAAAGGGAGAAAGAGAGAGAGAGTGAGAAAGGAAAGGAAAGAAAGAAAGAAAGAAAGAAAGAAAGAAAGAAAGAAAGAAAGAAAGAAAGAAAAGAAAGAAAGAGAAAGAAAAGAAAGAAAGAGAAAGAAAAGAAAGAAAGAGAGAAAAGATGGAACAAAATGAAGGAAGGAAGGGAAGGAAGGAAGGAAAGAACAAAGACTCCCAAATTTCTAACCTACAGCCTTCATTTTAATGTATTTTGAAGTACAACACAAAATATATTAAACCAAAAATATAATTTAAAGTAACTTGGGCTAGTAATGTTCCAAGGTGACTGTACGAATCTAATAGAAGGACGTTTATAAAGGAATGCAGATTATGAAAGACAGTCTCAAAGTTTCTTATAAATAAAATTCTAACAATCAAGCAATCACATTTTAAAAAACTTACTAAGTAAAAGAGAAAAGAAGCCACCGTCGATGAGTCCTCCAAGATAAATAAAATAATAATAAAAAAAAAACCCAGCAAAAGTCAATGATACAATAAAAAATACATGGAGAATCAGTTGTGCAAAGATTGGAAATATTAAAATAACCATGTAACAAAGATAAACTAAATATGTTCAATATGCAGAAAAATAAAATACATGACTGAAAATCAGCAAGGCCAGATGAGGCTGAGAAAGTGATGGGACAGATTTAAATAGTAAAAAAATGTAAAAACACTATAGAACTATTATAAATCAAAATATAATGGTTGAAGAAAAAACATTCAATGGATATATTAAACAGCAGATAGACAAAGGTACAGAAAAATTTAGTGAGATTGAAGATACATCTGATGATATACATATGGAATGTCACGTGAAAACAAAGGGATATGAATTTTAAAATAGAGATCAAGAAATGAAATGTATAGGCTGGGTACGTACAGTGGCTCACACCTGTAATCCCGAGGCAGGCGGATCACTTGAGGTCAAGAGTTGGAGACCAGCCTGACCAACATGGTGAAACCCCATCTCTACTAAAAATACAAAAATTAGCAGGGCATGATGGCAGGTGCCTGTAATCCCAGCTACTCGAGAGACTGAGGCAGGAGAATCGCTTGATCCGGGAGGCAGAGGTTGCAGTAAGCCGAAATCACACTACAGCACTCCAGCCTGGGTGACAGACTGAGACTCCAATTCAAAAAAAAAAAAGAAAAGAAAAGGTGAAATATGTCAAATAAAAAAAGCATATCTAATTGTATTTGCAAAAGTGGATAATAGAGAAAATTTAAGAGACAATGAAAATGAGGAAAGTGATTGACAAATTTTGTGATTTGATACACAATAGTGGTGATCAGTGACTCATGAGTAAAAAACTGAGGTGAAGATAAATAAATTTACACCTAATCACAATATAACTACAGCATAATAAAGAAAAAGTAAAGATCTTCAAGATTGCTATAGATGCAAGAAAGACATCCTACAAAGGAATGACAATATAGAAAAACAAACCAGTAGTCAGCTTTTCAACGATAACAATAAAAGCGAGAATGGATTAGAATGACATACTGGCTCAGATAAAATACGTTTCCACATAGAATTATACATCCAGAGAAGCCAATATTTAAAAACAAAGGCAAAATAAAGACATTTTTGGAAGCAAAGCAATAATGAGCAGTTCTTTATTGAAAGAAACTCTAAAGAAGGGACTTAAGATAAAATAAAAATATTTTCAGATAATCTGATATAAAAAAGGAATTGTTTAAGTAAAGAAAATTGCACAAAATAATAACATTTAACTTGTGAAGTTAAAAAGAAATGACTGAATTAAAAGACTGAAAAATAACATGAATTATGAAAAAGATTTCAAGTTAAATAATTACTTCCTTTTTTTGGAAAAAGAATAAATACGTTTATTAACTCCTAAATATAAGACAAAATACTAAGTTTTCTTGATGACTAACAAAAGAACAAATTGTTTAAATTCCAAATTAAGAGAAGGACATATTTAAGGAAGGAATTTTTAAAAACTAAATCCAAATGAAAGCAAAGAAAGAGAAAAAGAGACGCTAGAAATAAAACGTAAAAATTATAAAATAAAATTATAGAAAATAGTTTAAATAAATGAGTTATCAAAATTAATGAAAATAGAATGTTATATTTAAATTGAAGTAAATATTAATTAGCCAGATGTTTTAAAAATTCAACTATATTCTAGTTAAAAAGACATACCTGAAAAGTAAGAAAACAGAATTTGAACACAACAGACAAGAAAAAATAAATTACATGGCCTAAAGGCAAAAAAAATAGAAAATTTCCACATAGAAAACCAAAAAAGAATGAGTATATTGAGAATACCAGAAATTTTGTTATTTTATGAAAACTGAAAAGCATTTAAGTTTTAAAATTACCAAAATGAAGAACAGGAAGTTTACTGAGCAATCACAAATAACCAAAATAAACAAATAAATAAAGATTTGGACAGAGAATGAGAGAATGTTATTCATAGTGGTTGACAATGTTTTCCATGATATAAAACTGCTGAAGTTTAAGTCTTGACTCTACCACATTTTTGCTCTACAACATTGGAAAAATTCTGTGTTCCTGTTTCTTGTCTTTAAAGTGTAGATTAATAATAGTGCATATTTCATAGGACTGTAATAAAATTGATGGGATTAATTTATACAAAAGCACGCAGAAGAAATCTGGAACATCAGAGTTCGGCAAATATATAGTATTATTGTCATTACTGTTATTGAAATGCTCATACTCAGTAATCAAAGCAATACAGAGTAAACTAGAATTTGATTCCATTTAATGCCCAACTGACTGGAAAATTTTGAAAATAAATTTGCATCAATCTACCTAATACTGTTAATTGATAGGAGATTGTAAATTAGTATAACCATCATGGAAAATGACCACAAATAAAATCATTAAATTCAATCTAAACATTAATAATAATATAAAAAATGAAATCTTTCTCCTTCATACATTTACAAAGAGCAATCTGCTAAAAGATAAATTCAAATTGAACTTGCAGAATTTCTAGAAGTCAACAATAATATTTAAAAACTCAGAATTTATCATACATTTCTAAAGAAGTGTTCACATGAAGAGTCATTGTTTCAAACACCTAGATCAACACAAATTAATAAAGATATCTATATGCTAATGACTTCCAAATTTATTTCTCCAGTCTAAATGCTTTGCCTGACTTTCAAATGTAATCACAAATCGCCTATTTGACATATTTTTATTGATGGCTAATAAATTTCTCATTCTTAGCATTGCAAGCTGCTGCTATAGGCTCCACATCTCAGGTAAATACACTGAGATAGACACTACTTTTTCCTGCTTTTCAGGCCTTGAATCCTTTCTGTCACACCTGATCCCTGTCAGCAAATTCTATGGGCTCTACTTTCAAAAGATGGCTACAATATGACCCCATTTCAGTACCAGCATTGTCTTCCTCCTGGTCTACGTTGACACTAGTTCTTGTCTTGACTCTCACATAATCTCCTAACTGGGGTTCATGCTTTTGCCTTTGGCTAAATCCTTGTGGTCTATTCTTAGCACATGAACAGAGTGATCCTGTTACAATTTAGAATTGATCATGTCTCTCCGCTACTCAAAAGTCCTCCAAAGGCTTCCGGGTAAAGGTTGAATCTTTACCAGGCCCCATATGATCTGGTTACCGTCACCACTCTGATCCCATGTCCTTCAGCCCTCTCTCTGCCTGGCTCAGCCTCTAGCCACATGCTTCTCTTTGACATCTCCTTGTCACCTCAGGGACTTTGCATTTTCTATGTTCTATTTCTCTTTATCTGCACGACTAATTCACTCACTTCCTTTAGGTCTTTAATCAAAAGTCACTTTTTCAGTGAGGCTATCCCTGACACCTTAACCAAATGTTTTAGCTGTATTACATTTTGTTATTTTGTATCATTTTTTTCCATTTCTGGACATTTAGCCACTCACAAACATTCTCTTCTCCTTAATTTTATAATTTTTACTGTAATAAATACTAACACTGAAATAATACAGTTTGGAGCATAATGGATACTCAGTGGATATTTATTGAATGAGTAGACAAATAAATTCTGTGTGTGTGTGTGTGTGTGTGTGTGTGTGTGTGTGTGTGTATATGTATATATTGCCAAAACACGTAACAGCAATTTTTTGTTCAGAGACAAGCATGAATATTGCTTCAACATGAAGAAATACACTAAATCATAACAAAATTCATAGCAGTAGCTATCTCTGAGAATGAGACAAGGCAATGTAATGGGAAATCCCCAGGGCTTCAAATATATTAGTAATAGTTTTTCCTGAAGATGGGCAGTGGCTGCATGGTGTTCATTATTATTATTCGGATTATACATGTGCCTTATGTAAATAGTTTAATTGTTGTAATAAAAATAATAAAAAGGATGGGATAGAGTTAAGGGAAGGATATCCAATAAAAGATTATTTTAATGATATCAACTCCTCATCTGCATTTGCATGGGATAATACACAAGCCATTTCTGGGTGATATCTGGGTAAAGCTACCCTAAAAGGCAAAATAAACTCATGTGGCTTAAACAATGAAATCATGTTTAGATTTGTGTAAAAAAGATTTAATACTTAAAAACAAACTAATACATATATACATAATTTTTTGCCACTAATGTAACCTCAAAAAGGAAACAATCTATAAATATATTTTCATTTTTATGGATTTTTTAAATACCCATGCATATCTTCCAAGAAAAAAAACAAACATTTTTGAAGAGCTTCTCATGCATAATGAAATAAGAAAAAGATTTAACCCATGAACAAATACAGAGATAGCAGTCTAAAAAGCAACATAGCATGGGTTTAATACAGTAAAGTAAATCCACTTAGTTATTTGGTAAATGAAACACTTCATAAACCTGTATCCTCCTCAGAAATTACTGAAGGCAAGTTTTCCCAAAATAAATAATGTTAAATTGTATGGAGCATTAAAATATTAAATCTGATTAAGTAATGGCACATTTACAAATGCTTCATAATATTACTGTGACTTTCTGAGGTCTGCTCTTTGTTAATATCTTTGAGTGCTTGTTCTTTATACAAATCACAACTAAATAGATTTCAGGAGAAACATTTTACAGTGTGATTTATGCAAATTACTTGATTTAGTTTCTATCAAGTTGCTTCGGCAATTTAAACAGCTAATTTGATTAGCTGAAAATGTTTTCCTTCGTTAGGATTTATAAAAACTTTAAATCAGTTCCCCACTGTAAAACTGTAAGATGACTTTATTAATTTGTACAGCACTGTAAGATATTTCTTCAATTTTAACAAGATTCATTTTTGTGTGCTTTAGGCTCATCATGTATTATGTGACTGAAGCCCTTGACATTAAAGTTTATAAATCATATAGTATAACAGAGATTACAGTGATTGAACAGTATTGAGTGGCATTAAGGTTTCCAACTTTGACTGAAAATTTGAATTTGACCAATCATGTCTGAAATAAAAGGAAAAAGCAAACCTTTTTCAAGAAGTTATGCATCATATTTATGCTTGTGCAACATTTTTGATTACTACTGGTAATCTTTTTGAAAGAAAAATCAACAGAAGAAGAACTCTAAACAGGACTTTTATTTCTCTAATGTGTTTAATAAAATCCAGCAAACATATTAAAAAGTATAGTTTTTATTGGACAGTGGGATGGATAGTAAGATTTTTCATTGGAAAGTGCAGTTAGCATAATCAGTAAAGTTTTGATCAGCAGTTTCCAATCCAGGTTGTCAGCTGTGTTGTACAGGTATGTGTAGTAAACACTGCAAAAAAAGAGGTGTGGACTTCAGTCCACACTGAAGTTGTGATGTAACTAAGTTGATGAGTAACTGAGTACCTGCATTCTGAAAGTGATTCTAAAATAAGTTCAAAATCATTTTTGGAAGTTTTTTATTAACTGCTTTAATGGAATAAATTATTATTTCCACTTTTTATCTTGTGCTCCTTTTGCATTTCTTCATTTCTTTTGTTATTATTTTTTAATGGTTGCGGCGGGGGGCAATGGATGTCATAACTTTCTCCGTATCAGACTCATCACAGGTTCATTTCCAGTCTTGTCAGTTCTGTGAAATGTGCCATATCTGAGATCCACACAATTGATTTTTTGACACTAAGGTCACTAACTAGTAGATACTAACTAATAGTAGTAAGGGAAGAAAATAAAAGCACATGGAAAGGAAATACACATGCAGAGAAGAAATATTTCATATTGGAAAAATATCCAAAAAAATCCAGGGGTATTTGAAGATGTGACTCTACCAGATAAATGCCTCTCTGACTCTTCCTAAAAGCTTTCACTTCTGAAATATACAATCTACCAAGCTAGTCGAAGCAAAACAAGAAAAAACTGTCTAGTGTTGTTTGTTTGTTTGTTTTGCCAGCCCTTAAATATTTATACTTTAAAAGGTAAATATACTAGCATAGGAATCAATTCATTAGATATCTACTCCAGCAGTTAATAATCACTTTTCTTGAACCTGCTCAAAATGACATTTTTGAAATGTGACTAATGTAATTTGACTAACTTCAAATTATAGATTTCACATAATCCTGGCCATACTTCTCCTGGGAGTTTCAATCTAAGCTGTACTTGATCCATAAAGGAGTGATTCTGTACCTAATCCTTTTTTGTTTTGTTCTATTTTTTCCAGAGAATGATTGTAATAACTTCTCAAAGGCATAGCATAAATCATATAACAGAAATGTTTTACTTCATATTCTTTGACAATTTGCAAAACATATAATTCTGCTCTGTGTGTGTGTGTGTGTGTATATGTATATATATATACATATACACACTTATATTTGATTCGACTCCTAACTACTTTTCTAGGAGACATTAGGTTAATTTCTTTAATTCAATAAGGGCAACAAAATATCAATCTAAAGTAAATTTGGGAGACTAGACGTACATAGTTTTGAGCAATTGGTACATGACTCTTGTAGGCTGATTGTTAAAATGGCTATAATTATTCATTTTCACTGTCTACCAAGGAGATTTTGCATCTCTGAACGTGAAGAGTTGGGATTTATTTTCTCTACTCTTGAGTCTGTTTTGACCCTATGACATGCAGTGTCCAATTAAGTGAGACAAAAGTGCTCTGACAACCTAAGTCTAAGCCTCCAATGGACCTTGAACTCTTCTGCTTTCTCTCCAGGAAACCTGACATTGACATGTGGGAGACCAGCCATTATGGTGAAGGAAAAGAGACCACAAGAAAGAGACCTAAAGATCTCTCTAACCATCAGCAAACCCCAAGAAGCAGAGCTGTCTAGCTGATTCTCAGCTAATCACAATGCTTGAGGAACCCCAGCCAAATCAGAACTTCTTAACTGATCATAACCTAAATTGCCAACCAAAATATGAGCTAAATATGTGGTTACTATTTTAACTCATTTATGCCTGAGGTTGCAATTTTTTTTAATTTTTGCAATCAGACTTTGGCAATGACTTTGAGCAGTAGGACATAAATAACTCCCACATGCTTAGTGTTCCAATAATGGAAAACCAGGCATAAATGGGGTTAACCATTTATGCCTAGTGTTATTATTGGTGACCTCATTTATGCCTAGTCTTCCATTATTAGGACACTAAGCATGCTAAGCTTTAGGGTTGTTTCTTATGCATAAGTTAGGTAATTGACCAAGTATACAAGTTAATTGTGGAAGAGAGTGTTAGTTGCCTATCCCAATATCTATAAAGAGTTTACACTTTGATGAAAAACCTCTTATTTTTAGTAGGTAGTTTACCACTCAAAATAAAAGCTATTTCCCAGGCTCCATCGCGTCAAGTAGTAACCATTTAACTAAGTTCTCATAAATAAAATATAAGAATAAAAATTGTAAGAGATTACTATGAACTCTACTTCAAAAGAAGAGTTTAAGACTTTTGTTTCTCGATTGCTCTTTCTAATTCCCAGAATATGACTTTGACAGCTGGAATTCTAGTAACCATCTTGAACCATGAAATATTCTTGATGATGGAATACATTACTGAGGATAACAGTAAAAAACAGAAGCTTAGATTTCTCATTTTATCTAGAGCCTCCATACCAGCCCATCAGTATTGATTCCAGATTTTTGCATATAAGACAAATAAATATATGAAGCATTAATATTAATAGTATAATTAAGTCATTGTTATAATGTGTTTTCTTATGCAAATACATCCAATTTTAATACACTAACAATTTTTTATCCAAAAAATATAGAGAATACTTGCAAATCAAAAATTAAAAGATTAATAATGCAATAGAAAAATTTGGCGCAGATATCAAGGCAATGAATGTATAGAAAATAAAAATCAAATGGCAATTCCATATAAAAAACATGTTTCACCTCACTATATTTCAGAGAAACAAACCAAGCAACAATGGAATATCATTTCATGTTAGAATGGTGCATGTTTTTAGATTTGATAATGCCAAGTATTGGTGAGTCTATAGAGCAAGCAAAAATAATGGAGGTTTAGTAACATAGTAATTTTAAAAATGAAAGCAAAACAGGATAAGAGCATTTTATTTCTAAATTAAAAACTGAAATTTAGCCAGCTGAAACTCAATAACTGACTTGAAAGAGCTTCAAATAACCAAATTAATAAAATATAAACAGTAAAAATAATACTAAATTATAACTTATGTGACACAATAAATATTCAATATCCATGAGTCAATACAGATAAAAATAAATAATTTAATAAAATATGGGAGAGAAATGACAGCTTGTCCCTCAGAAGAATTCTTATTTAATTCAGAAGAAATTAGGAAATAGAAAGTCACTATTTGGAAACCACTAAAATAATTGTTGCAAGCAAGATTAACTGATAAATATTAAATTTAGTGAGTGAGAGTTTAAGGAGAAATGGGATATTTAAATAGTCTAATACTGTCTCCTCCAAGAAATTTTTTAGTTACTAGGTGAATATTGCAGTTCTACAGTTGAGAAAATTTACAGACACTCCCTTAATCAAGTGATCAAGCTAATATCACCATTAATAAGACAAATTGAAATCATGAATCTCATGCTCACTGAGAAGAGCAGAACTCTTCAGTGGGATTTTCACCAAAAATGAAAATTCTCAGTCGAATCATGAGTAAACATCAGAAAAATCCGAATTGCAAGACATTCTAGTAAATAACTGGCCATTAGTCTAAAAATGTTCAAGATCATGAAAGGCAAGTAAAGACTGAGGAATTGCCATAAATTAGAAACTAAGGAGGCATGAAAACTAATTTAAAATAGGGTCGTACTATTTAATTATAGATTGGGAATATGAAAAAAATCACCATATAGACATATTATTTAGAGATAGATACACACACAAAGTAATAGGAGACAACATGAAGGTGAAATATAAACATTAACTTCAGAACAGGTTTTACATCTCAGATGGCAAAGAGGAATGGGGTAATAAAATGGCATGGAAGGCTTCAACTTATCTTAAATGTACGTATTTTTAAATTGAAAAAAAAACTAAAACAAATATTGCAAAATATTAGGATCTGCTGCGACCTTGGCAGAGGCCATACAGAGACTATTCCTCTTATTATTTCTACATTTTTCTATTTTTGAGAATATCATAAGAATAAAATAAATATAACAAAGTACAGAATAAGATAAACAAAAACTTCAAAAAGAAACGAGTAATCTGAAAGATAACAATTATTAATTCCTAAGTTAAGCTTATGGCATAGGAAGTACAAAGGTAGGACATATGATCAATATGATTCAGTAAGTTATCTTATATATGAAACATTAATAGAAAATTGTTCTAATATTTCAAGTTTAAGAGTGTGTAAGTTTGCTGACAGAGAATATTGAATGGCCAAGAAGGCATATGTGGTTTTAGATAATTGAACACAATAAGAAGAGATAAAATAATCCACCAGGAAATCTGAAACATAGGATTGGATCTCATGAAAGATATTATGAATGGATGGGAGGGGACATAATTAATGCTATAGTTACTTGCAGACAAAAAAAAAAAAGGAAAACAAAAGAAAAAATAAGGACGCAAATGGGAGAGCAACGAAACAGAAAAATGAACCACATTTCGAAGTGCCATATCATTGGAGGAAAGACATTTTCAGGTAAGAAGGAGAACCAAGCCAAAGATATAAAATGAAATCAAAAGGGTCATGAAGGAACGATAAAGAATTTTATAAAGGAAAAGTACTCTGTTGGGTACTGTTTACATTTAAATATTTATTTCTTCTTCAACTTTCACTTAGTAACAGGTCCTGAGAAAATAAACCATTGTTTAAAATATTAAAGAAGATTTTTTCTTTTTTTAATTTTTTAAAATTGTTTTATTTCAATCTTTTTTGGGGGGAACAGGTGGTGTTTGGTTACATGAATAAGTTCTTTAGTGGTGATTTCTGAGATTTTGGTGGCCCCATCAACCGAGCAGTGTACACAGTAACCAGTGTGTAGTCTTTTATCCCTCGTCACCCCACAGCCTTTCCCCCAAGTGCCCGGAGTCCAGTGTATCATTGTTATGCCTTTGCGTCCTCATAGCTTAGCTCCCACAAATGAGTGAGAACATACAATATTTGGTTTTCCATTCCTGAGTTACTTCACTTAGAATTATAGTCTCCAGTTCCATCCAGGTTGCTGCAAAAGCCATTGTTTTGTTCTTTGTTATGACTTAGTAGTAGTCTATCATATATATGATGGAATATATATATATATATATATATATGTATGTGTGTATATATATACACACACACACACACATATACACATACCACATTTTATCTATCCACTCATTGACTGATGACATTTGAGCTGGTTCCATATTTTTGCAATTGTAGATTGTAAAAATTAAAGAAGATCTAAATAAATTGAAGCACTCATGTTCATAAATGTGAAGACTTAAAAGAGCTAAGATGGCAATACTCCCCAAATTGATTTACAGGTCCAATACAATTCCCAGCAAACTCATGACTTATATTATCTGCATAAACTGACAAACTAACCCTGAAATTCTTATGGAAATACAAAGGATCCAGAACAGCTCAAAAAATATGGAAAAGGAAGAACAAAATTTGATGACTCTCATCTTCCATTTTCAAAACATGCTACAAAGTAATAGTAATGAAGCAAGTTTAGTACTGGTGTAAGGACAGGCATAAAGACCAAGGTAATAAATGAGACTTTAGAAATAAACCCTTACATTTATGGCCAGTTGATTTTAATGAGGCTGCAAAGGGGAGAAAGAATAATCTATTCAACAAATGGTGCTGAGATAACTGGATAACTATATGCAAAAAAAAAAAAAAAGATGGTGAATCTCTACCTCATACTATACACAAAATTAATTCAAAATGAATCATAGAATTAAATATAAATGCTAAACCTATAAAATTAATAGAAAAATAGAACTAAAATATTGTGAATTTGCTTAGACAATGTTTTCTTAGATATGATACCAAAAGCACAATTGATTTTAAATAAATAAATTGAACTTCATATAAACTAAACTTTTTTCTTTAAAGGAATATTTGAGAAAGTAAACAGAAAATATAGATAATGGGGAAAATATTTTGAAGTCACCTATATTATAAAAGTTTTATATAGAATATTCAAAGTTCTCATTCAGTTCAATGATAAAAATGTAAAATAATCCATTTGAAAATGTACAAGGGATCTCAATTGATATTTCTACAAAGAAGGTACAAAAATGGCAAACACCTTAAAAAGATGCTAAACATAATCACTAGGGAATTCTAAATTAAAAACACTTTTTATGTAACTTTTCACTCATGGTATGGTGAAAAGATAAAACAGTCAGTAGCATGTGCTGGTGAGGATATGGAGAAACTACAGTTGTTATACATTTCTGTGGGATTATAAAATGCTGAAGCCCAAATAAATGAAAAACCTATCCTGTGTTTATAAATGAAGATAATTAATATTGTTAAAATATCAATACTACACAAAGTGATGTACAGATTCAATGCAATCCCTATTAAAATTTCAATGTCATTTTTATAGAATAGAACAAATTTCTAAAATTTATATGGAACCACAAAAAAAGGAATAGCCAAGGCAATAATGAGCAAAAATAATAAAGCCAGAAACATCAGAGTACCTGACATAAAACTATACTACAAAGACACAGTAATTAAAACAGCATAGTACTGGCAAAAAAATAAAGATAGGCAGACTAACCAATGAAACAAAAATAGAGAGCCCAGAAATAAACCTATGCATGTATGGTCAATTGATTTTGACAAAAGTACCAAGAATACACAATGAAAAAAGGATAGTCTCATCGATAAATGGTTTTGGAGGAACTGGAAATACACATGCTAAAGAATGGAATTCGACCCCTGTCTCACATAATATACAAAAAAACAGTCAAAATGAATTAAAGATTTAAATATAAGATGAGGAACTATGAAACAACTAGAAGAAAACATGAGGAGAAAATACATGACATTAGTCTAGGCAATAATTTATTTTATTTAACTCCAAAAGCACAGGAAACAAAACCAAAAATAAACAAATGAGATTACATAAAACTGAAAAGCTTCTTCATAGCAAAGGAAATAGCACTATGAGGAGGTAGCCTATGGACAGAGAGAAAATATTGGCAAACCATACATCCAGTAAGGAGATAATATTCAAAATGTATAAGGAACTCAAACAACTAAATATCAGGACAACAAAAAAAAAGAAAGAAAGAAAGAAAGAAAAAAAAAATGGGAAAGGAAACTGAATAGATGTTTCCCAAAAAGAAAACATACAAATGGCTGATAGATATATGAAAAAATGCTCATCTCTCATCATTAGAGAAATGTAAATTAAAACCATGATGAGATATCATTTCACACCTCTCAGAATGGTGATTATCAAAAAGATACAAGATAAGTGTTGGCAAGGATGTGAAGATAAGGGAAATCTTATACACTGTTGGCGAGGATGTAAATTAGTACAATCACTACAGAACACCCTACAGAGATTCCTCAAAAAACTAAAAATAGGATTACCATATGCTCCAGCAATCACACTTCTGGGCTTTTACCCAAAAGATTTGAAATCAGTTTGTTGAAGAGATATTTGCACTCCTATGTTCATTGCAGCACTATTCATGGTAGCCATATGTCCAAGAACAGATAAATGGAAAAGAAAATGTGATATTATACACAATGAAATACTATTCAGCCTTTAAAAAGATGAAAATTCTCTCATATGGGACAACATGGATAGTGTGAAAGGAAAATAAAAACATGGCACCCCAATTCACTATGCCAAAAGAAAAAAAAAAGCTGAAAGCTGAGTCATGCAAACAACTGCCTTTCCTTTTGTTCCTAAGCAAGTAGCTACAGATAAAAGGTTAACTATCTCCTCTATATTCACTTTATGTTATGTAAAGTGCCAATTTACTGAGTGGAAGACAAATGCATAATTCACTATTCCCCCGCCTGCTCCTTTTCCCTCGCAACATGTGTGTTACCATGTCCTCCCTCTTTACTCTCCAGCCCACTTTTCCCCTTTAAATATGGAAGTCCTCAAAATGATCTTTGGAGAAAGGCACAGACCACAGACTATTTCTGTGATTCTGTCTTTATTTCTCATAGACATTGTCCTTGACCCTGGCAAAATAAACTTACAAATTAAGACCTGTCTCAGATACTTTTTGGTTTACAATGTAATTGGAGAGCATAATGCTAAGTAAAATTAGCCAGGTACACAATGGCAAATAACACATGCTCTCATCCATATGTGGAATTTAAAACAACCTCATAGAAATACAAAATAGAGTGTTGGTTATAGAAACTGGGGGCTGAGGAGAATGATGAGATGATGGGAAAAGAGTAGTCTCAGGTAGAAAGAATTAGGATTTTAAAAAAAAATCTATTGCCCAGAGTGATGAATATAGTTAATAATAGTGTGTTGTACATTTCAAAATTGCTAAGAAGGTAAATTTAAAATGTTCTCACCACAAAAATGGTAAGCATTTGAATTGATGAATATGTTAATTAGTTTGATTTAATTTTTCCACAATGTATTCATAAATCATAACATCACTTTGTATCCAATAAATATATACAATTATAAATTATTAATTTATAATGAATATTTTAAAATTTTATTAAAATGGGGAAGAATAAAATTGTGAAGCCACTTTGCAAAAAATTGGCAGTGCCTCCAAATCTTAGACATACAATTAGAAATACTACTCCTAGTTATATACTCCCCCAAAATGAAAACATCTGTACACATAGAAACTTGTATATGAATGCTCATAGCAGTATTATTTTTCTTAACTTACATTTTAGGTTCAGGGTACATGTGCAGGTTTGTTATACAGGTAAATTGTGGGTGATGGAGGTTTGAGTACAGATTATTTCATCACCCAGGTAATAAACATAGTGCCTGATAGATAGATTTTCCACCCTCAACCTTCTCCCACCTTTCACCGTCAAGTAGGTCCTTGTGTTTGTTCTTTGTGTCCATGTGAACTCAATATTTAGCTCCCACTCTTAAGTGAGAACATGTAGTATTTAGTTTTCTGTTCATTTGTTAGTTTCTTTAAGATAATGGCCTCCAGCTCCATCCATGTTGCTGCAAAGAACATGATGTTGTTCTTTTTTATGGCTGCGTGGTATTTCATGGTGTATGTACAATAGTTTGGTGCAAACTGATTGCGGTTTTTGCCATCACTTTAATGGCCAAAACCACAACAAACAACTTTTGCACCAACCTAACACTACATTTTTGTTATTCAGTCTACCATTGATAGGCATTAGGTTGAATCCATGTCTTTGCTATTGCGAATAGTGATGCAGTAAGTACATGGGTGTGTGTGTCTTTATGGTAGAACGCTTTAATATGGCTTTGGGTATATCCCCAATAATGGGATTGCTGGGTCAAATGGTTGTACTGTTTTACATTCTTTGAGAAATCTCTAAACTTCTTTCTACAATGGCTGGACATTAATTTATGCCCACCAGCAGCATATATGCATACTCTTTTCTCTACAACTTTGCCAACATGTGTTATTTTTTTACTTTTTATAATAGCCATTTTTACTGGTGTAAGATGGTATCTCATTTTGGTTTTCATGTGCATTTCTTCAGTGATTAGTGATGTTGAGAATTTTTTTCATATGTCTTCTTTTAAAAAGTGTTGGTCATGTCCTTTGCTCACTTTTTAATGGGATTGTTTTTAGCTCATTAGTTTAAGTTCCTTATAGATACTGAATATTAGACCCTTGTTGGATGCTAGTTTGAAAATATTTTATTCAGTATTGTAGGTTTTCTGTTTCTCTATTGATAGTTGTTTTTGCTATACAGAAACTCTTTAGTTTCATAAGGTACTACTTACCATTTTGTTTTTGTTGCAATTGCTTTTGGCATCTTCATCATGAAATCTTTGCCAGGGTCTATGTCCACAATAGTATTTCCTAGGTTACCTTATGGAGTTTTAATAGTTTTAGGTTTTACATTTAAATCTTTAATTCATCTTAAGTTGATTTTCTTGTGTGGTGAAAGGTAAGGCTCCAGTTTCAGTCATCTCCATATGGCTAGCCAGCTATCTATCCCAGCACCATTTATTAAATGGAGAAGTGACATGTGTCCCCACCCAAATCTCGAATTGTAGCTCCCATAATTCCCATGTGTCATGAGAGGGACCCGGTGGGAGGTAATTTAATCATGAGGGCAGGTCTTTCCCATCCTCCTGTTCTTGTGATGGTGAACGAGTCTCACAAGATCTGATGGTTTTATAAAGGGGAGTTTCCCTGCACAGGCTCTCTCTCTTGCCTCCCACCATGTAATATGTGACTTTCCTTCTCCTTTGCCTTCCACCATGATTGTGAGGCCTCTGCAGCCATGTGGAACTGTGAGTTAATTAAACCTCTTTCCTTTATAAATTACCCAGTCTCAGGTATGCTTTTATTAGCAGCCTGAGAATAGACTAATACAGCAGTACTTTTCCCATTGCTTATTATTGTCAACTGTATTGAAGATCAGGTGACTGTAGGTGTGCAGGTTTATTTCTGTGTTCTCTATTCTGTTCCATTGGTCTATGTGTCTGTTTTAGTTCCAGTGCCATACTGTTTTGGTTACTGTGGCCTTGTAATATACTTTGAAGTCAGATATCATGCCTGTAGCTTTGTTCTTTTGCTTAAAATTGTGTTGGCTATTTGGGCTGTTTTTTGGTTTCATATGAATTTTTAAATAGTTTTTTCTAGTTATGTGAAGAAGATCATTGATAGTTTGATAGGAGTAGCAACTGCCAAAATTGCTTTGAGCAGTATGGCCATTTTAACAATATTGATTCTTCATATCCATGAGCATGGGATGTTTTTCCATTTGTTTGTGTCTTCTCTGATTTCTTCCAGCAGTGTTTTGTAACTTTCATTGTAGGAATCTTTCACTTCCCTGGTTAGCTGTATTCCTAGGTATTTTATTTTATTTTTCGTGGTTCTTGTGAATGGCGTAGCATTTTTTATTTGGCTCTCAGATTAAATGTTGTTGGTGTATTGAAATGCTACTGATTTTCATACACTGATTTTTGTATCAAGAAAGTTTGCTGAAGTTGTTTGTCAGCTGAAGGAGCTTTTGAGCAGAGATTATGGGGTTTTCTAGGTAGATAATTACATCATCTGCAAACAGAGATAGTTTGACTTTCTCTCTTTTTATTTGGACATCTTATTTTTCTCTCTTGCATGATTGCTCTGGCTAGCAGTTCCAGTACAATGTTGAATAAGAGTGGTGAGAGTGAGCATCCTTGGCTTGTTCCACTTCTCAAGGGGAATGCTTTCAGCTTTTGCTCATTTAGTATTATGTTAGCTGTGGGCTTGTCATAGATGGCTCTTATAATTTTTAGTGCATTCCTTCCATGCCTAGTTTCTTGAAGGTTTTTAACATGAAGGGAATTTGAATTATATTGAAAGCCTTTTTGCATATATTAAGATGTTCATGTGAATTTTGTTTTTATTTATCTTTATGTGATGAATCACATTTATTGATTTATGTGTATTGAACTAGCCTTGCAATCCAGGTGTAAAGCAAAATTGACCAGCCTGGATTAGCCTTTCGATGTGCTGCTGGATTTGATTTGCTAGTATTTTGTTGAGCATTTTTCATCTATGTTCGTCAAGAATATTGGCCCAAAGTTTTTTGTTTGTTTGTTTATTGTGTCTCTACCAGGTTTTGTATCAGAATAATGCTGCCCTGATAGAATGAGTTAGGGAGGAGTCTCCCTCTCAATGCTTTGGAATCATTTCAGCAGAAATTACAACAATTCATTAAAAATCAGGTAGAATTCAGCTGTGAAGTCTTAAGGGCTTTTTCTGATTGGTGGGCTTCTTATTACTGACTCAATTTTGGAACTAATTATTGGTCTGTTCAGGGATTTGATTTCTTCCTGATTTAATCTTGGGATGCTGTAAGTTTCCAGAAATTTATCTATTTCTTCTAGATTTTCTAGTTTGTGTGCATAGAGATGTTCATAGTACTCTCTGAGAGTTTTTTCTGTTTCTTAGGCATTGGTGGTAATGTCCCCTTTGTCATTTCTGATTGTGTTTATTTGTATCTTCTCCCTTTTTTTCTTTATTAGTCTAGCTAGCAGTCTATCAATTTTATTTATTTTTCAAATAACAAACTGCAGATTTGCTGATCTTTTGTAAGGTTTTTCATGTCTCAGTTTCCTTCAAGTCAACCCTTATTTTGGCTATTTATTTTCTGCTAGCTTTGGGGTTGGTTTGCTCCTGTTTCTCTAGTTCCTCTAGTTGTGATCTTAGGTTGTTAGTTTGAGATCTTTCTAACTTTTTGTTGTGGGTACTTAGTGCCATAAGTTTCCCTCTTAACACTGCTCCCACTGTGTCTCAGGGATTCTGACATGCCGTATCTTTGTTCTCATTAGTTTCGAAGAGTTTCTTGATTTCTACTTTAATTTCATTGTTTACCCCAAAGTCATTCTGGAGTAGTTTGTTTAATTTCCATGTAATTGTATGGTTTTGAGTGATTTTCTTTTCTTTTTTTTTAAGTTTTTTTTTCTTTGTTATTATACTTTAAGTTTTAGGGTACATGTGCACAATGTGCAGGTTAGTTACATATGTATACATGTGCCGTGCTGGTGCGCTGCACCCACTAACTCGTCGTCGTCGTCTACCATCAGGTATATCTCCCAATGCTATCCCTCCCCCCTCCCCCCCACCCCACAACAGTCCCCAGAGTGTGATGTTCCCCTTCCTGTGTCCATGTGTATTGATTTCTATCTTTATTGCTCTGTGGTACTTGAGTGTGGTCAGTATATTTGTAGGTTTTTTTTTTAATTTGTTGAGGATTGTTTTTTGTCTGGTTCTGTGATGGATTTTAGAATATGTGCCATGTTCAGATGTGAAAAATGTATATTTTGTTGATTTTGAGTGAAGATTTCTGCAGATATCTGTTAGGCCCATTTGGTCAAGTGCCAAGTTCAGGTCCCAAATATCTTTGTTAGTTTTCTGCCTAGATAATCTGTCTAATACTAGTGGGATGTTAAAGTCTCTCACTATTATTGTGTAGTTGTGTAAGTCTCTTCATAGGTCTCTAAGAAGTTGTTTTATTAATCTTGGTGCTCCTGTGTTGGGTGCACATATATTTAGGATAGTTAGGTCTTCTGGATGAATTGAACGTTTTTCCATTATGTAGTGCCCTGCTTTGTCTTTTTTTGATGGTTGTTGGTTTGAATTCAGCTTTGTTTGAAATTAAAATATCAACCCTTGCTTTTTTCTGTTTCCATTTGCTTGGTAGATTTTTCTCCATCCCTTTACTTTGATTCTATGGGTGTCATTTGTGTGTGATGGGTTTCTTGAAGACAGCATACAGTTGTATCCTAATTCTTTATTCAACTTGTTCTTCTGTGCCTTTTAATTGAGACATTTACCCAGATTATATTCAAGGCTAATATTGATACATGCAGATTTGATCCTATCATCATGTTGTTAGCTTGTTATCATACAGATTTTGTTGTGTAATTGCTTTATAGCATCAATGGTATATGTACTTAAGTCAGGTTATATTGTGATGGCTAGTAATGGTGTTTATTTTCCATATTTAGCACTCCCTTCAGGATCTCTTATAAGACAGGTCTGGTGGTAACAATTTCCCTTAGCATTGGCCTCAACACTCTGATGGGTGGTTTGGGCCATTGTGCTTCGTCATGTCAGTGGAAGCAGGATCCATGCTCACTTGCATGGGCCATCACAGCTGTGGCATCATGGTGGGGTTGGCAGCAGTATTTATCATAGCCAAAAAATTAAGACAACTCAAATGTCCACCAGCTGACGATAAATGAATCATCAAAATGCATTTTTTTCATACTATGGAATAATTTTCAGCAACAAAAATAAATAAAATTGTGATACATGTTGCATCTTGGATGAACTTTATAACCATTATGCTAAGTGAAAGAAGCCAGTTGTAAAACACTATATATTGCATAATCCTAGTCATGTAAAATGTGCAGAATAGACAAATCCAAAGAGACAAAAAGTAAATTAGTGATACAAACAGTAAATTAATAGTTTTGAAAAATTTAGGACAGAAGGAAATAGATTGACTAGTGATAGTTATGGGATTTCTTCTTGGGGTGTTGAAAATGTTTTGACATTAGGTACTTTTGAAGGTTATAAAACTATGTGAATATAATAACCACATATTTTATACTTTAAATAGATGAATTTTATGGAAATAAATGTTATTTCAGTCAATCGGTTATCTCAAAGGTGCCCTTAAAAAAAGATTCCAACACAGGTTTTATTTCTTTGGCTTCCCTTAAATGGGATTTATTTGAGGAGTCAGTTCATTGGCAAGGTCAACATCTACATTTTCAAAGCTTCTCAACTCCAGATTTTCTTGTTTATTTAAAATTGACACCTAAGCTCAATCACTTTCTGGACAGTATTTAGCAAGCCTATAAATAAGGCTTTGCTATTTTCCTTTTCTCTGGGGGAAAAGGAAAAACAGCAAGGTGAGTATTCCCATGATCTTCATTAAAATTTACCACTGCATTATCATATTTAGAGAGTGATATAAAACAGAAAAGGAAAATAAAATTTACAAATATGCACAATATTCAAGATAAAATTACAATATTTGCATATTTTATTTTTTACTTAAAATTACTGAAGATTTAAGGGAAATACTTGGTAATACAATGAATATAAAAGACACATGCTTTGAATAATACTAACAGTAAAGGGTATAAAATAAAATAAAACAATAAATCCCTGAAAAATAAATTAATTATAAATGTGACAACTGAAATGAGTAACTGAGTGATAAGTTGCAATCATCAAAATTTATTAAGCTACTTTAGGGTGTATCCAGAAAAAACATGAGCCAAAGGCGCATCTTTGTTTTTCCACATAGGTTTTCAGGAGATTTAGTATTTATACATTTCTTGAAAGGAGCAGGAGGGATGAATATAGGACAAGAGGCATGGAGGTGGTCAGGTGAACACTACATTTTATGTAAGATGTGTCTGGAGAAAAAAAAAGAGAAGTACAAAAAGAAGCAATTATGCAGATGTCTTTGGGTAGGTGGTAGAAGGAGTATTGACTTTGTTCTGTATCTGGGAAGATAAGCTTGCAATGGACATTATCAGTGTGAAGTTTTCAGAGCTAGGCTTACATTGTAGAGCTAAAGTCAAAATTGGCATGACCTTGCTTATGGAAAACCAGCAAATAATTTACGTATGAAATATCTGTGGTGGCTTTCCTTCTTTGATGTCTGATGTCTTTTACTTCTCCATGGGGATCTGGCTGATGCATAATTTTAGTTACAACTATTCATTAGGAAGAGGACATTGTAATGATCTTCCCTTTTGCATATATTTAAAGGTCCTGAGATTTGTTGAATTTTCTTTTACAAATGTAAATATTAATATATTATGAATATGAATAAAATAATATTTCACTGGGAATACTTAAGAGAAAACTTAAAAATTTGAGGATATATAACATTCTGGTAACAAACTCAATGTTGAAGTAAGGCAAATTTTCTAAAACACAGTCAATAAATGTAATATAATTACCAATAAAATACCAAAGACAAATTGTTTATGTCTTAATAGGAATGCTGTTCAATGCCTATGAAAACTCTTAGAAATAAATTTTAATTTTGGAGCTCACAGCATGAAACATGAGGAGTAATCTGCAAGGGATTTTTGAAATAAATATGTTGAAAGCATTTTTTATTTCCTTGCTCTCAGGAGACTAATAAGGATGAGTATGTCTCCTGCTAATAAGGATGAGCATGTTTCCTGCTATGTAGCTCTCTCAACATATTTCATTGGGTTACTTGCACTTTTTTCAATGCAAGAAGAAACATTTCCTTTTTTTTTTTTTTTTTTTTTTTTTTTTTTTTTTTTTTTTTTTGAGACGGAGTCTCGCTCTGTCGCCCAGGCTGGAGTGCAGTGGCGCGATCTCGGCTCACTGCAAGCTCCGCCTCCCGGGTTCACGCCATTCTCCTGCCTCAGCCTCCCGAGTAGCTGGGACTACAGGCGCCCGCTACCACGCCCGGCTAATTTTTTGTATTTTTAGTAGAGACGGGGTTTCACCGTGTTAGCCAGGATGGTCTCGATCTCCTGACCTCGTGATCCACCCGCCTCGGCCTCCCAAAGTGCTGGGATTACAGGCGTGAGCCACCGCGCCCGGCCGAAACATTTCCTTTTTACCTTGTCTTTCTAGGAAGAGGTGGGAAGCTTCTTATGTTTCATTTCTTCTACTGGTGTAGAAACAGCTGAGAATTCAAACTATAAAGCTATAACACTCTTTACTTGTCATGTTCCGTCCTTCTTTGTGTTATGTATGAATAACACTGTTTCCTGGATCAGAGTATCTGCGTTCAGAATTTTTCTTTTATTTCTACTCTAGATATATGTTTTCCTAACACTCTGGTACAGATTCTAACTTACAATTTTTCTCCCTAGTGAGAGAAATAAAGTCAACCATTTGACTTTATTTGGTAAAAAAACCACTTTTACCTACTTGAGTAGGATAATTCCATTCTGAAGTCATTCTTCTCCATGGCAAACATCTCACACAGGTTTGGACTTTGTTGTGGGTTAGTGTGATTTCCATGTAATTTCTCATGTCTTCTGTGGTTTTCCTGGGACTCTAACATCATTAATCTTCTTTATATTAAAGGCTATAAATTATTTTCCATCTGAAAAAAGAGTTTTATTCAGTGATCTTTATAATCTTGTCATGTAAAACATATCCAAAATTTATACAACCAGCTATTATTATTGGAGAATTAAAAGAAATTTCCACCACTGCTTTTCTTAATTACTTCATACTACAGCTAAAAAGAGTCTCTCAATATTTCTTGTGGTTTGATCCATGCTTCGCTTAGTATCTTCTGCCTGATCTCACTTGCACCATTCATCCTCTTTGACCAGTGAAAATAAAAATATTATGCTCTGTTTCCCTTTTGGAGTTCATATTTTAAACCAGGCATTTGAAAACTTTTTCCATAAAGGGTCAGATAATAAATATTTCATTTTGCAAACCATATAACAGCCACTCTATCACAACTACTCAACCCTTCTGTGTAGCATGCAAGTTGCCACTGCAAAAATTAGTAAATAAATAAAAGTTTAAAAGGTGGATTTACTTATTTTATTAAATGGTTTAATACTTTGAAACATTAGTCCTTACTGTAATAACAAGAAGAAAATTCATATTAGGTATCCAGTTAGCTGTGAGTGCCACAAAGTTTTTGAAGAAAATAACTTTTTTCTTCAGGCCAAACAGCTAACTTTCAGTCTTAGTCATTCAAGATGCTATAACAGAATACCTATACTGGGTAATTTATAGATAACTGAAATCTGTTGTTCATAGTTATGAAGGCTGGAAAGTTGAAGATCAATATACCAGCAAGTTTTAGTGTCTGATGAGGGCTCACGCTCCACTTCAAAGATGGCACCTTCTAAATGTCCTCATATGAACAAAAGGAGAAACAAGCTCTCTCATGCTTCTTTAATAAGGATGCTAATCCCATTCCTGGGGGTTCTGCCTTCATGATTTAATCACTTTCTAAAGGTCTCTCCTCTTAATCACTTTGGGGATTAAGTTTCAACATATGAATTTTGGGGGGACACCAACAGTCAGACCACAGCATTTATCCCCTGGTCCCCTAAATTTATATCTTTCTCACATGCAAGAAAAACCATTCATTTCATCCTAATTTCCCTAAAAGTCTTAACTCATTGTGGCATCAACTCAAAAGTCTAAAGTCCAGAGTCTTGTCTAAATGTCATCTAAATCAGATATGGGTAAGACTCATGGTTTGATTGATCTGGAGGCAAATTATTCTCCAGCTGTGAAGCTTATTATTTTAATAATAAAATTATTTTTTAACTTCAATAAATTAAAATGTATTAATTTTTAAATAAATTTGGAAAATATGTGTTTCCAAAATACATGGTGGAATAGGTATAAGAGATATATTTCCAACCCAAAAGGGAGAAATAGGAAAGAAGAAAGATATAGTAAGTTCAAAATAGGTCCAACACCCAATAAAGCAGGCAATATTCAATTATAAGGGTTGAGAATAACCTTCCTGGATTCTGTATCCCACCTTCTGAACACACTGGGATAGGGGTTGGGCCTTCAAGGTTCTAGGTGTCCCTAAAACATTGCCTTGTTGTGTCAGCTTACATGGCAGTTCTCCCAGGCTGGAGTCACTTGCTTAAGGCTCTTCAGGTCTGGGATCCCTCAGGCAGCCCCAAAACTATGGCTCCTCTAGGCATTTTCCTAGCGGAGGCTCCCTGCACTGACCCTGCCTCTGTGTTATAGAGCTGAACTGGGGTCCCATTGCCTGGCACAGTAAAACCAGATACCCGCCACAAGATTTTTTGCAGTGATAGAAAGGAAGGTGTTTATTGCAGGGCACCAAGCAAAGAGAATCAGCGTGGCTCATCCTTAAGACCTGAACTCCCCAGTGAATAGCAGGTAAGAGTTTTTTCAGTCAGGGGTAAATTTCAGGAAAGCAGAAACTACAGGCAAAATTATAAATCAATACTTGGAGGTTACACACTGGTTTTGGCCTAAAAGTTTGTGATATCTTGAAGCAGGGGCTTACAGGTTATATGTATATTTAAAGATTTTCTGATTTGCAATTAGTTGATAAAGAGAAGCTTTGTTTAAAAATTTAGAGTCAGTAGAACTGGTTAACGGTTACAGTGGGGTAACTTAGTCTAAGTGCCTCAGGAAGAAACTTAGAACAAAAGACAATAAAGTTTAGTCTTCACCTCCTCCTTATCTTGTCTATGGGGTCCTCAAGTAGGGGTTGGAGCCCATGAAAGAAAACTCAGGGAGATATATTATGATTTTGTATTTAGTTTTTGTAGGAAAAACAAACATCTCTGGGACCCTAAATTCTTTAGCTACTGTTTCAAGCTATTACCTTCTTTAACAGATTACATATTTACTTCTCAGGGCCTGGAATTTCTCTTGAAGGAACTTAGATTTTTGTTTCAATGATGTGGCCCACAGACCCCCTGAACAGGGAGATCCCTGCTCTATCTCACCTGCTGCAGTTCCGTCTGGACCTTGAAACTCTGCTGGCATCTTTTGAAGTCTAAGTGAAGGTAGCCATGCCCTCACAACTCCTATCCTCTGCACCCTGATAGAGATAGCACAAAAAGGATGCTGCCTAATCTTATCATGTGTGCCTTTCTTCTAGATGAGTGGCCCCATCTGCACCTGAAGCTGCTTGAGCCACAGATGGGGAAGCCAAGGAATGTTGTACCAGAATGAAGAGTCTGAAGTCTTAAAATTATTCTTCACTCTAAGCCCTGGCTTTCTGGGCTTGTTCTGAGAGAGGTAGTCCAGCAATCTTCAAAATGTTCTCTCTTAGCATGCTTTTTCATTCTTTTCAACATGGCCCAGGGTGAGAATTTTTCAATCCTTTAAGTCCTATTTCTCTTTTAATTATAAATTCTGCTTTTATTCATTTCTCTGTTCTTGCATTTTAGCATAAGTATTCAAGAAAGCTAAGCCACTCCCTCAATACTTTGCTTAGATATTTTTTCACCAAATATTTTATTGCTCAGAGTTCTACTTTCCACAGAACAATAGGACGCAAATACTCTTCAGACAAGTTCTTTGCCACCTCCTAACAAAGACTGCCTTTTCTTCAGTTTCCAATAATATGTTCCTCATTTGCAACTGAGCCCATATCAAAATGGCCTTTATCATCCATGTTTCCACATATTCTGATTATAACAACTTAGGTAATCGCTAAAAAGATTGGGGCTTTCTCTACAGCTCACATCTTCTGAGTTTTCACCAGAATATCTCTGAATGTTCCAACCATGACAGTGTAGATTTTTTAGCATAGATCTCCAAACTCTTCCAGCCTCTACAGATTACCCAGTTCCAAAGCAGCTTCTACATTTTTAGGTATTGGTTACAGCAGCACTCCATTCTCTGAATCCATTTGTAAGGTTCCTCCTGACTTTCATAACAAAATACTTTACAATAGGTTATTTATAAATAAGAAAAATTTATTGCTCATGATTCTAGAGGCCGTGAAGTCCAAGATCAAGGTGCTAGCAGATTCATTGCCTGTGGAGGACTTGCTCTCTACTTCAAAGATGGTGTCTTCTGTATGTCCCCATAGGGAGAAAAGAGAAACAGGCTCCCTGAAGCATCTTCTGTAAGGGCACTAATTCTATTCATGATGGCTCTGCCCTCATGACCTAATCAACTCCTAAAGAACTCTCTTGTTAATGTCATTACATTATGGATTTTCAACATATAAATTTTATGGAGACAGCAACATTCAGACCATAGCACCTTCTTTTGTATTTCTCTCACATCAACACTCTTTCTAATCAGATGTTTTTTACCAGCAGGCAGGTCTATGCCAGCCTACCTCAAAGTCCCAGCAAGCTGAGAGACCAAAGAAAGAGGTTGTCAAATTCAGTTTCTTATGAAGCCACTTTTTAATAGAGACTTAGGAACAGAAGCTGTATCTGTGTCTCAGATGGTGGCAAGAAAAGATGATGGATCCCTGCACCAATTACCCCCAGATCCAGGGATTATATACTATAGGTGAGGGGCACCCATGTTTCAGAGGAAATAGGTAGGAATTTGCCCTAAGGGAAGGATTTATTGTAAGTACATGCACTTACACAAGGAACAATAAACTCAATGTCTCAGAGGCATTCCAGGAACCAGAGTTGATCAGAAGTCAACATGGCAGATTACCTTCCAAAATGGTGTTGCTTTAGCCTCAATAGACTTCAATTTTGAAACATTGATTTTTATAAACTAGCCTAATTTCTAGAGTCTCTGTGTTACCAACTATGGGTTCTTTGGCTCTGAATCCAATAGAAATTGAAACATGTCCCAAAGATTTTTTCCAAACAAGACTTTATTGGAGCTTATGCCTTGTCATAAGGGAGGCAGCAAAAGAGAGATTTATCTGGCTTGCCCCCTCCAAAGGAATTGGGAAGGCAGTTGTTTTAAAGTGGCTCTGGTGGAAAAGGAGTGATGTTCAGGCATGTAGAGCAGGGAAATTTTAAGCACATGCATTGCATGTTTTATTAGCATGTTAAATCTCCATCCTGGGTGTGATTCTTAGTATTATAATGAAGCCAAGTTTAAAGATTGGTCATTCTCCTGGCCTTGCACACATGTGGGAGTTAGGGCTTCTTCTCTTGAGTAAGATTTATGGTGGTAGCTGCTTATTTTAGCTTCCTCAAGGCCCTGCCATCAGTCAGTGTGATGCCTTGTGCAAGATTTATAGTACAAAGTCTGGATGATCTGGTTAGGGTCTGCACTGGCCATGGGACTCTGGGACTCTCCCATCATCTTGCAGTAGAGATCCCCAGTGGGGCATGAAATGGTGGGAGGCAAGTGCCATACCTTATCTGTCTCATTTGAGTATGTCTGGTAATTAAAGACAGTATTTTCCAGTATTGTCCTTTTATTTCTTATCTTTTGAATTTGTAAAAGTTTTTAGTGTTTTATTATCTTTGCCTCAAAGGCAAAGATGAAATATTCCTCTCATAAAAAGGTCTTCATTCCTCTTCATATACTCACTGATAGAATAACCCACTTACTACTATTGGTTCACATTCTAGGCCATCGAAGTCTGCAGACATAAGCAAGTCTATATAAAGTGCAGTCGAAAACCTATTGATGTTGTATGTTGGGAAAAATGAAGTACTACTGTACTTATCCTCAGGGAATACATTCCACCTTATCCTCAGGGAATACATTCCAAGACCCTCAGTGGGTGCCTGAAACCATAGGTAAAACCAAACCTGATCTCTTGTCAATCAGAATGCATTTCTGTTCATGTCTTTCACCCACAAATTTAATCCCTTTTTCATATTGACAAAGTACAAATCACACACTGTGGCCCTAACTTTTGCAGTCTGAGGTGTGAATGAAAAATTAGCACAAAAGTATGTTTTCTTCTTCATAATTTCATGGATAGAAGGTTTGTTCTTACCATGGGCCTTAGCAAATTCAGCATACTTTTTTTTTCTTTACTTATTAAATTAAAAACTTTCTTTTTTTTTCTTTTTTTTACTTAAAGGAAGCACTTTACGATTTCACTTTGTTATATCCAAATTGCCAGCATTGCTACTCTTGTACTTTGAGACTATTATTAAGTAAAATAAAGATTACTTGAACACAGCCACTGAGATACCTTGATAATCTCATAACCGATACAACTACTAAGGGACTGAGAGGCAGGTAGCATATATACTCAGAACAGCAACCAATTTAAAACTTATACATTGTTTATTTCTGAAAATTGTTATGTAATATTTTTGAACTGAAGTTCACTATGGGTAACTATAGCTGTGGAAAGTGAAACTGCAGAGAAGGCAGGACTACTATAGAGCAGACTTTCTAGTTTCCTTCTTTATCCCCCTGAATACGCATCAAACTTGAAAAAGAGGAACATTGCAAGTGGCCAATGTAACTCTGTCTACTCATAAAAGTACAATTTGTCTGAAAGCTCCCCAAATTTTCAATTTTAGCTGGTAATCCGTTTTATTTTTAGTTTAATATTGCCCTATACTACTGGATAAGAAACTGGATAAGGTTGAGGAGGAGACTAACTAGTAGTGAAACTTTTTCAATTTGGTAAACCTCAAAAGCCTGTACACAGGAGCACTGTGTGTTTTGAGAGGAACCTTATCTGAAATTAAAACAATGTCTTTTCCTGAATGTTAGGTACTAACTCGGTATCTATTGTTGTAGATGGTATTATCATCTCAAAATAGTAGAACTTTTGTTTTAATGATAAGACTTTCGGCTTGTGCCTATTTCATCATCTAATAACTATAACTGGGGACATGTAACTGTCATGAAAAGAAAGACCAATTCAGAGCAGTACTGGTAAGCAGATATTAGTGTTAAGCCATCATTTTCTTGTCTTTCAGGAAATCACACAGAATCAGTATATAAAATAAATAATTATGCAGAAACTATTTTAATGAAACTATGTGATACATGAAAGTCTAAACAAGAAAATAATTGAAAGAGCTACCACTGCTTTCAAAAGCAAGGACATGAACCGGAGAAAAAAAGGAGTCACGGAGAGGGTACTACACACAGATTTCAGATAAAGTCACCTTCAAAGTATATTTCTAGATAACAAAATGCACATCTTGAGATTTAAAAAGCTTGAAATCTCCTTTTGGAACGCTAGGCTGATGATAAAAACCTTCCATCAACCTACTTGGGTTTTTAAAAGCAATATACATATGGATAAGGAATCTTACATAGAAGTTACATTTGGGAGACGAAGTGGAGAAAGATGTGTAAACAGAACCCTCAAGCTATTGTACCTCTGCCAGAACACCAAATTGAACAAATATCCAGTCAACAAAGCACATTCATAAGAACCAAATTATCAAGTGAGTTATTAAGTTATTAAGCACTTAGTTTTAACATAATAAAAAAGAAACAGGCATTGAATAGTGTAGAAAAGATAGTCCTATATTGCCTACAGCACCTTTCACCAACCCCAGGCAACGTAGAGTGGAGAAAATCTGTTTGACTGGCGGAGGAAGAGCAAAATGACTGTGGGACTTTGCACTGGAAACAAACGTTGCCCTGCCACAGTGGAACACAACATAGGGCAGATTTCTGCCAGTGCCCATGAAAGGAGCATTTAGACCAGTACCGAGCCAGATGGGAATCCTCTACTCCAGCAGGAGGATCCCAAGTTTTAGTCAGCTGCATCATTAGCAGAATAAAGGGGCCTCAGGCCCAGAATAAATTTGAATGGCAGTGAGAACTCAGTAACTGCATTATCTGGGAAGCCCGAGTACTATGCTGGTCTCAGAGGCAACAAACTTGAGGTGCAACCCAGTTTGACAACGGAAGTGGTGGCCATGGAAATGTGTGTGTCATCCCTTTTCCATCTCCTGTAATCCCAATGGGTTCTTCCTGCCTGCTGCACAGACAAAACAAATTCACTGAGACCATGATATCACTGTAAAGGCAGAGTTTAATTAACAGTAGGCTAGCAATGTTGAAGATGGAGTTATTACTCAAATTAGTCTCCCTAAGAACTCAGAGGCTAGAGTTTTTACAGATAATTTGGTAGGAAGAGGGCTAGCAAATGGGTGCCACTGACTGGGGATGAAATCGAAGAGATGTGGAAAACGGTCCCTGTGCACTGAGTCTGTCTCTGGATCCAGGCTGCAGGACCAGTTCAGTCATAAGTCATGGGACTGGGTGGGGTCAGTCACTGCCACAATGCAAATTTCTGAAAAACTTCTCAAAAGACCAATCTTAGGTTCTGTAGTAGTGATGTTATCTATAGGAGCAATTACGGAAGTGACAAATGTTGTGACCTCTGGTCATATGACTCCCGAGCAGTCAGGGATTATAAAAACTATGCCTACATCGTAGCAGAATTCAAGCCTCTCCCATAATCCTAATCTTATAGGCTTTCATTAGTTTTAGTCCCTGAGCAAAGAGGGGGTTAGTTTTAGAGAGGAACTATTGTTATTCTTGTTTCCAAGATAAAACATAAACTAAATTCCTCTCATGGTTAGCTTGGTTTGTGTCCAGGAGTGAGCAAGAACAGCCAGGCTGTGAGTCTAGAAGCAAGATGGAATCAACCATGCTATATTTCTTTCATTGTCATAATGTTTGCAAAGATAGTTTCACTCCAGGTAGTGCAGCCGAGCGAGGGACTCCTACCACTTGAGGACATGAGAGGCAAGAGTACAGAGGACTTTGTCTTACAACTGGGTACCAGCTCAGCTACAGTAAAATAAAGTACCAGGAGATTTCTAAAGATCCAGATTCCAGGACTTTGTTCCTATGTGGTGTTTATAGATTCATCCTGGGTCAGAAAGTAATCTGTGTTCCTGAAGGAATGGATCAAAGCCCAGCAGAATTCACCACCTGCTGACTAATGTGGCCTTCTTCCTTGAATAAGCATCAGCCACAGCCAGGCAGTCACAGCCATGGGCCTTTGGTGAGCTCCAGTACTGTTCTGGTCTGGAAGGCTGTGAGCTTCAGGTGTGACCCAGCCTGGTGCCAGTTGTGGTGGCCACTGGAGTGCTCGCATCATCCCTCCTCCAATTCCAGGCAGCCAAGCATAGAGAGAGACCTCTTCTGCTTGGGGAAAAGAGAGGGAAGAGAGAGAAAGAAAGACTTTGACTTGAAACTCAGGGAATTCTCCCTTATCCTCACCAAGTTCATGAAAGATGTGTATCTAGGAATCGGCAAGAGTCACAGTATTCCTGGCTTAGTGAACCTCTCCTCCTCTCATGCTGAAACAGCTACAGTGACAACAGTCTTAGGTGACAACACTCAGTCCTTTCTGAATTCTGAGAAAGCGCTCTCAATAAGGATGGGTACAAACAAGCCTATATTGTGAAGATTGGAATAAATACCTAACTCTACAATGCTAGCCATCAACAATCATCTACAAATATTAAAAACATCAAAGAAAATGTGACCTCAGAAAATGTACTAAAGGCACAAGCCATCAACCCTGGTGAGACAGAGCTATGTGACTTTTCAGACAGGGAATTCAAAATAGCTGTCTTGAGGAAGTGCAACAAATTTTAAGATAACTTGGAAAAGGAATTGAGAATTCTGTCAGATAAATTTAACAAACAGATGCAAGTAATATTAAAAAAAAACAAGCAAAACTTCTGGAGCTGAAAAATTTAATTTACAAACTAAAAAATTGTGTCATGGTGTCTCAAAATAAGAACTGACCAAGCAGAAGAAAGAATTAGTGATCTCAAAGACATGCTACATGAAACAATAATAAAAACAAAGTATGCCTAGAAGATCTAGAAAATAGCCATGAAGTGGCAAATCTAGGAGTTACTGGCCTTCGAGAGGATGTAAAAAAGAACTGAGGGTTGCAAATTAATTCAAATATATAATAAAAGAGAACTTTCCAAACCTAGAGAGAAATATGACTATCCATGTATAAGAACATTAACCAACACCAAGCAGGTTCAATCCAAATAAAACCACTTCAAGACATATAATAATACAACTCTCAAAGGTCAAGGACAAAGAAAAGTACCTAAATGCAGGAAGAGAAGAGAAGCAAATAACATTTAATGGAGCTCCAACACATCTGGCAGCAAAATTCTCAGTGTAAACCTTATATGCCAAGAGGAGATAGTATGATACATTGAAACTGATGAAGGAATAAACATTTTCAACCTATATGATACATCCAGCAAACTTATCTTTGAAACATGAAGGAGACATCTTTGTCATGAAATCTATGGCTGTGTCTATGTCCTGAATGGTATTGACTACATTTTCTTCCAGGTCTTTTTGTAGTATTGGGTTTTACATTTAAGTATTTAGCTGACAAATGGAATTTCATTAAACTAAAGAGCATCAGCTCAGCCAAAGTAAACATACAACCTACAGAATGGGAGGAAATTTTTTTGCAAACTGTACATTCAACAAAGGTCTAATATCCAGGATCTATAATGAACTTAAACGAATATACAAGGAAAAAAATCAAAAAGTGGGCAAAAGACATGAACAGACACTTTTCAAAAGAATACATACATGTGGCCAAGAAGCATATGAGAAAAAGCTCAACATCAGTGATCGTTAAAGATCAGTACAGATCAAAACCACAATGAGATAACATCTTACATGAGTCAGAATGGCTATTGTTAAAATGTCAAAAAAATAACAGCTCTTGGTGAGGCTGTGGGGAAAAAAAAGTGGAAGTGTAAAAGTTCAACCATTGTGGAAGAAAGTGTGGCAATTCCTCAAACAGCAAAAGACAAAAATACCATTTCAGCCAGCAATCCCATTAGTTGGTATATACCTAAAAAAAATACAAATCATTCAAGTATAAAAATCACATGCATACATTTGTTTATTGCAGCACTATTAATGATAGCAAAGATGTGGAATCAACCTTAATGCCCAAAAATGATAGACTGGATAAAGAAAATGTGTTACATATACACTGTGGAATACTGTGCAGACAGTTTGAGACCAGCCTGGCCAACACAGTGAAATCCTGTATCTACTAAAAATACAAAAAATTAGCTGGGCATGGTAGCAGGCACCTGTAATCCCAGCTACTCAGGAGGCTGAAGCAGGAGAATCACTTGAACCCAGGAGGCGGAGGTTGTAGTGAGCCAAGATTGTGCCATTGTACTCCAGCCTGGGCAACAAGAGCTAAACTGTCTCAAAAGACAGAGGTAGAGTCCAAAACAATAAAAGTTAGATATGTTAACACCCCACTTTCACCATTGGTTAGATCATCAAGAAATAAAATCAACAATAAAGCACCAAACTTAATCTGAACTATTCACCAAATTGAACTAATAAACATTTGCAGAACATAATATTGAACAGCTGCAGAATACATAATCTTCTCATAAACACATGAAACATTCATAAAGACCATATGTTAGGCCACAAACCAAGTCTCTACAAATTCAAAAAAATAAAACAAAATTATACCAAGTATCCTTTCTAACCACAATGGAATAAAGTTAGAAACTGATATCAACAGGGGTTTTGGAACTATACAAATACATGGAAATTAAGCAGCATGCTCCTGAATAACCGTTGCATTAATTTAGAATTTAAAAAAGAAATTTAGCATTTTTTAAGACAAATTAAAATGGAAACACAACATACCAAAACTTTATACAGGCCCCATGCAAGTCCGAAAGCCAGCAGGGAAGTCATTAAATCTTAAAGCTCTAAAACAACCTCCTTTGATTCCATGTCCCACATCCAGGACATGCTGATGCAAGGTATGGGCTCCCAAGGGCTTGGACAGCTCTGCCTCTGTGGATCTGCAGCACGCAGACCCCACAGCTGCTTTCACCAGCGGGCATTGAGTGCCTGTGGCTTTTCCAGGCACACTGTGCAAGCTGTTGGTGGATCTACTATTCTGGGGTCTGGAGGATGGTGGCCCTCTTCTCACACTCCACTAGGCAGTGGGGATTATCTGTGGGGGCTCAATCCTTACATTTCTCTTCTGCACTGCCTTAGAGAGGTTCTCATGAGAGCTCCACTCCTGCAGCCTAGACATCCAGGTGTTTCCATACATCCTCTGAAATCTAGGCAGATGCTCCCAAGCCTTAACTCTTGCCCTCTGTGCACCCACAGGCCCAACAACATATCACATGGAAGCTGCCAAGGTTTCTTATGGCTTGCACCCTCTTGATCAGAGGCCTGAGACATATCTGGAGCCTGTTTAGCCATGGCTGGAAATGGAGCAGATGAGATGTGGGGTGCCATGTCCCAAGGCTGCACAAGGCAGCATCCTGGCCCCACCCACAAAACTATTTTTCCCTCTTAGGCCTCCAGGTCTGTGATGAGAGGGGCTTCCACAAAGATCTCTAAAATGCTCTGGAGGCATTTTTCCCCATTGTCTTGGCTATTAACATTTGGCTCCTCTTTGCTCATGCAAATTTCTGCAGCTGGCTTGAATTTCTCCCCAGAAAATGGATTTTTCTTTTATACCACATGGTCAGGCTGGAAATTTTTCAAATTTATATGCTCTGCTTCCCTTTTAAATGTAAGTTCCAATTTCAGACCATCTCTTTGTGAACACATATGAGTATACACTGTTAAAAGCAGCCAGGGCATATCTCAGACACTTTGCTGCTAGGAAAGGTCTTCCAACAGATGCCCTTCATCATCTCTTCCAGGTTCAAATTTCCACAGATCTTTAGAGAAGGGACACAATGCTACCAGTTTATTTGCTAAAGCACAGCAAGAGTTACCTTTGCTCCAGTTCCCAATAAGTTTCTTATCTCAATCTGAGACCTCTTTAGCCTGGACTTTATTATCCATATCACTATCAGCATTTTGGTAAAAACCATTCAATAAACCTCTAGAAAGTTCCAAACTTTCCCTCATCTTTATGTGTTCTTCTGCGCCCTCCATACTGTTCCAACTTCTGCTTCCACATTTTCAGGTATCTTTTGTGGCAATGCCCCACTTCTCTGGTACCAGTTTTCTGTATTAGTTCACTCTCACACTGCTATAAAGAACTACCTGAAACTGGGTAATTTATGAAGAAAGAGGTTTAATTGGCTCATAGTTCTGCAGGCTATACAGGAAGCATGGCTGGGGAGGCCTCAGGAAACTTAGAATCAAGGCAGAAAGAAAAAGGGAAGCTGGTACATCGTACATGGCTGGAACAGCAGGAAGAGAGCAATGGTGGAGTTGCTACACACTTTTAAACAACCAAATCTCATGAGAACACTATCAAGAGACAGCACTAAGGCAATGGTGCTGAACCATTAGAAACCACCCTTATGATCTAATCACCTCCCACCAGGCCCCACCTCCAACAGTCAGGGTCACAATTTAACATGAGATTTGGGTGGGACATGAGCCAAACCATATCATTCAACAAATTTTTAGCCAGTCCAACTAAATAAAAAAGGTAAAAGACCCAAATCAGTAAAATCAGAAGCAAAAAGGAGAGCTTACAACTGACACCACAGAAATTCAAAGGATCATTCAAGAAAATTATAAGCAATCATATGTCAATAAACTGGAAAACCTAGAAGAAATGTATATGTTTCTAGACTCACACAATGCAGCAAGTTTGAAGAAATATAAAATCTGAATACAACAATAAGAAGTAATGAAACAAAAATAAAAATTCTCCTATCAAAGAAAAGCACAAGACCTGATCACTTCACTACTGAATTTTAGCAAACATTTAAAGATGAATTAAGGCCAATCCTTCTCAAACTATTTCAAAAAATCAAATAGCAAATACTTTTAAACTCATTCTATGAGGCCAGCATCTCTCTGATACAAAAAGTAGACAAAAATGCAACAACGAAAAAAATCTCTCTGACTGCCTAAAATTGGGGGATATAGATAGATAGAGTTACAGGCCAATATCTCTAATGAACACAGATGGAAAAACCCTCAACAAAAATACTAGAAAATTGAATAACACATTAAAAAGATCATTCATGATGATCAATTGGGATTCATTTCGGCAGTGCAAAGATGTTTCAACATATTCCAGTCAATAAATTGAATACATCACGTCAACAAAATGAAGAAAAGTAACATGTGATCACTTCAATCGATATCAGAAAAGCATTCAGTAAAAGTTATCCCTTCATGATAAAAACTCTCAAAAAACTGTTTAAAGATGGAACATGCCTCAAGTTAATAAAGGCCATATTTTACAAACCCACAGTTAGTATCAACTGAATAGGAAAAAAATTTAAAGCCTTTTGTCTAAGATCTTGAACAAGAAAAGAATGCCCACTTTCACCAGTTTTATTCAACCTCATGCTGGAAGTTCTATCCAAAATAATTAGGCAAGAGACAGAAAATGGGCATCCAAATAAGAATGAAATAACTCAAATTATCCTTGTTTGCAAATAATATAATCTTATATTTTAAAATCCTAAAGACAAAAATCTATCTGAACTAATATAAAAAATTCACTAAATTTGCAGGATACAAAATCAACAAAGAAACATCAGTAGCATTTCTATATGTCAGCAGCAAAGAATCTAAAAAAGAAACCAAGAAATTAATAATATTTACAATAACTACAAAAAAACTAGAAATAAACTTAACAACTAAAAAAGTCAAAGATCACTATAATGAAAATTGTAAAACATTGATGAAAGAAACTAAAGAGGACACAAATGGAAAGATAGTCCATGTTCATGGTTTAGAAAAAGCCAATATTGTTAAAATGTCCATACTACCCCAAGCAATCTACAGTTTCAATGCAATCCCTACCAATGTACCAATGATATTCTTTACAGAAACAATAATTCTAAAATTATATAGATCAACCAAAGAACATGACAAAGTCCATATATGACAATTTTATAGATTAACCAAAGAACCAGAATAGCGAAATCAATTCTGAGCAATAAAAGCAAAGCAGTAGGCATTACATTACTTGCCTTCAAATTACACTACAGAGCTATAGTAATTAAAACACCATTGTACTGGCCTAAAAACAGACCTATAGATCAATGGAACAGAATAGAAACCCATTAAATAATCCACAGATATGAAACAGGTTCAAGTGTCCCATAAAAGCAAAATTTATGGGTTTTTGGACAAATGTAATGATTGACCCTTTGAGTCTCAAAACTTAACATTTGTCTCATCCATGTTCCTTCTTAAGAAAACCAACCCTCAGGCACGGAATTAAAACTCATCAGAGCACCACATCCAGGCAATGAGATGCCAGATCCCTCCATCATTATTACTTCCTTACATCTCCCTAATTCCTGTTTCCCTCTTTCCCCTGCTATCTATGTCCCCCGATTTTAGGCAGAGGGAAAGATTTGAGACTGAACCCTCATTCTCTATAGCTGCAGCACTCAATCAGTTATTCTTCTCTGGCAATATTTGTTGTCTCCGTAATTGGCATTCTGTGTGGCAAACAATGGGACCCAGACTTGATCCCTGACATTTTAATAACACACATGCAGCCAACTCATTTTCAACAAAGGCACCAATATTATAAATTGGGGAAAGAACAGTCTCTTCAGTAAGTGGTGCTGGGAAAACTACATATCCATATACAGAAGGATAAAACTAGACAACTATCTCTTGTCACATTAAAAAGGTCAAATCAGAATGGATTAAAGGCCTAAATGTAAGACCTCAAATTTTGGAACTATTAGAAGAAAACATTTGGGGAAATGTTCCAGGACATTGTGCTGGGAAAAGATTTATTGACTAAGATCTGAAAAGCACAGGCAACCAAAGCAAAAATGGTCACGTGAAATTACATCATGTAAAATGCTTTTGCACAGCAAAGGAAACAATTAACAAAGTGAAGAGACAACTCACAGAAGCGGAGAAAATATTTGCAAACTATTCAACTGACAAAGGATTAGTAACCAGGATATGTAAAGAATTCAAACAACTCAATAGCAAAAACAAACAAACAAACAAAAAACTGATTAAAAAATTGAAAAAAAAAGAATAGACTTTTTTCAAAATTTTTTTTCAAAGAAGACATACAATTGGCCAAAGGGGATATGAAAAATGCTCAGTATCACTAATAATCAGAGAAATGCAAATCTAAACTACAATGAGATATCATCTCTCCCTGTGTAAAATAGCTATTACCAAAAATACAAAAAAAAAAAAATCTGGCAAGGATGCAGAGAAAGGGGAATGCTCATACACTGTTGGTGGGAGTGTGAATTAGTATTACCACTATGGACACTCCTCAAAAACTACAAGTAGAACTACCATATGATCCACCCATCTCCCAAATGGATATATATCCAAAAGAAAGAAAATCAGTATACTGAAGATATATTTACACACCCATGTTTATTCAGCACTATTCAAAAGAGCCAAAATATGGAATCAACCTCAACAATGGATATTCCATAAAAAGATATGGAATGCCTCAACAATGAATGTATAAAGAAAATGTGGTACATTATACACAGTGAAATATCAGTCATGCATAAAAAATAATGAAATTCTGTCATTTGCTACAGCATGGTTGGAACTGGAGGACGTTATGATAAGTAAAACCAGTCAGACACAGAAAGAAAAATGCCTCATGTTTTCACTCATATGTGGGAGCTAAAAAAGTTGATCTCATGGAGCTAGAGAGCAGAATTATGGTTACCTGAGGCTGGAAAGGGTAAATGGGGATGGAGAAATAAAGAAGGGCTGGGTAATGCAAAAGTTACAAAAATGCAATTAGATAGAAGGAATAAGATCTAATGATTGGTAGCATAATAGTGCAACTATAGTTAACAACTTATTGTATATTTCCAAATAAAAAGAAGAGTAGAATTGGTATGTTCCTAACACACAGAAATGATATCTGTTTGAAGTAATAAATATCCTAATTACCCTGATTTGATCATTTCACATCTTATCAAAATACCACATTCACCATAAATATTTCCAACTATTATGCATCCATAAAACTTAGAAATAAAAAATATTTTAATGTCATATTTGCAGTTTGGTTCTGGTGTATGTACAGATATAGAGACAAAAAAAAACAGAAAAGAATGTCTAGAAGTAAATGAAATTTACACTTACCATATAGAAGGTCCATGCTATGATATGAATGTTTGTATTTCTCAAAATTCATATGTTGAAACATAATCTAATGTTGTATGAATGTGTAGTATTAGAAGTTAGGGCCTTTTGTAGGTGTTTAGGTCTGATATAAACTTCTGTGGTTCATAAGCCACTGAGTCATGGTATTTTGTTGTAATTCCTCTAACCAATAAGGGGAGTTTCTTTTAAAAAAAGTGAGAAAATTATGGTTTACATAAAAATTTTATTAGATAAACAAAGTAGCTAATTCAGTGAAAAGATTAAATCTTCACCCTTCCCCTATACCCAACACAAAAATAACTCCAATGGATCAATTTCAGTTGTAAAATATGACTTTATAACAAAACTTGAAGAAATCATGGGAGATGAAATTTGGGGAAGAAAAATGGGAGGAAATCATGGCAAAAGTATGACACGAATGTTATGAATTATAGAAGATAAAATTGATAAATTTGACCAATTAAAAAAATAACATTGCTCAAAACCATAACATAAAAAGTAAAAAGATAAATGACAAATTAAGAAAACATTTGCTAATTATACAATAAAGAAATAATACCTTTAATATATAAAATGTTCTTACAAATTAATAACAAAAATACCCAAGAGAGAATTGGCAAAGGAGAGTTCAGATAAAACAAAGTATAAATGACTCTTAAACATATTTTCAAAAGCTCAGCCTCAATTCTAATAAGAAAAGTACAAATTATATTAAGATAAATCATTTTATTAAAATGCTAATTTTTATAACAAGATAATACTGTGTTTGCAGCCGGAAAGATAAACAAATATAGCTATTGTGGTTAAGACAGTGAATTGGAATAGTCTCTGGAGAAAGAAATCTGGTAGGATCTATCAAACTTACAAATGCAAATTTATTTTACCAGGAAATTCAATTTCTATACATTTACACTACAAATACACTTACATTTATGTAAAATTATGTATTAATAACTATGTTTTTTAGTTATAACTAAGTTGGGAAATAATCTAAATAATAATCAATAGGGCTACTTAAAAAAATCATATACAATCCAACTTTGTGCTATTTAAAAAGGAAACTACTAGTTGACAAACAGCCAACTTGTGTGTGCATGTCTGTATGCATGTATAAGTAAAAAAGAGGGAAACAAAGCACAATGCAGAAGAGTATCAGAGTGTCATAATTTTTAGAAACAAAGGTAGAAAATCATATTCAGATAAATTTATGAGTGTGTGTTTGCCTGAATTTACATAAAATATCTATGATAGTGTAAAAGAGACACTAATGGCATAATGTATGATGTGGTTCTATGAAGGGGATCTGAATAATGGGGGAGAATGGGTGAGTGCCTGGTATTTTATTCCTAATAAATTTGAATTTATTCAAATTCAATTGAATTGTGAACCAAGTGAGCATATCATCCATTCAAAAATATGTAAATAAAATATTTGTTTGCAAAAACATTAAATGAAAAGTTTTATATAGACTACAAGAAAGCTTGTTTGTCCGCATACCTTCTGAGGTGTTAAAAGACTGGGTATCCATGTTTTGGCTTGTGCTGCTTAAGTCAGTGTAGTTAGACAAAGACAGCAAGAAAGAGGCCTCTGAGCTTATGTCTGTGTATAGGATTAGGCCATGGTGAGGGGTGGTGGCAGTGGGACATGAGGGAGACCTTAATCCTTTTAATCTTATATGAGGCAGGAAACAGCATGAGTGTCATGTGCAGCTTCAGACACTAACAAGAGTCAGATTACTTAGAAGGGTCTGGCTCTCATTCAGTATCAACACAGAAGAGGGTTAGAAGTTCTGGGTTTTTTTTATGAGCACTAAATTTTAATACACAGTGGCTCAACTGAAAAATAAGGATGAATGTATGTCACATTCTGACAACTAATATTGAAAATTCTTTTTGCTTGCAAGAGCAAGTAAAATTATAGGGTTAGAGAGAGAAAAGTTTCCTTTTCAATATTCATCAAAATAGGAGAGGGGACAAAAATAAATGTTATTCTTACTGACCAAATCTAATAACTGGGTGTAGAGACAGAAATATATTTCTCATATCTCCCAATCAATAATATTTAATTTTGTTGAGGGAATGCTTGAGAAGACTAAATAGTTTTCTTTGGTAGCTAATGTAAGGTTTTCAGACTACATATCTGTTGGAGTCCTGTTTTATGCTTTCTGTTCAAACACTATAGTAAAGAATTTCCTATAGTTAATCTTGGCTATAATCTTGGAATTTGAATGGGTTCTTCTAGCTTCAAACTCATATCTTTAATCACTTTTGATAAATGCTATTCTATCACACTTCTGATTTACCTCTGTATGATGTTTTCTCAGGCAAATCATATTTCCAAGATATTTGAATTCTATTGTCTGTATTTTTCCAAACCTTCATTGTTTTCTACCTCTTCACCATTTTGTTTCTCTTTTCTAGCACATTTCTTAGATTGTTCATCCACGTATCTATCATGTATGGTGTTTCCTGTAGCTCTGTCTTCCTCTGCTGCAGTGTCCATCTATGAATAATATTCTAAAACTGACTGTTCTTTTCATTGTAGAGCCTGCGGTAATTGCGCTGTAGGATGACTACCTGCCATCTTCTTGTTCATGAGCACATTATAGGCTAAAAACACAGATGCCAAAGCATGCTTACTTTTTCTGATTTTTTTTTTACGCAGTTTACCTAATTGCTCACTAAGATCTCATTAATTTTTCTTGTTCTTGGCTTTCAATTTGCTCTATGATTTTTCACCTAACTTTAGACTCTTGGTTTATGTTTTTTTTTTTTTTATTGACCTTTAGGAAAAGTTTTGCCAATTTAATTCTTCAACTACACCTCTTGATATTGAGTGGAATTCCCATGATCCTACCTTCTTGCCTAGTTATTACCATTTAAAAATTTCTATATTCCTGTTAAGACAATTACTTCTATTAATTTCCTACTGCTGCAGAACAAATTACCACAACCTTACCACCTTAAAACAACATAACACGTAATATCCTGTTTCCATGAGTCAGTGTCTTGGCATACCCGAAATAGATCTTTTTCACAGGGTCTCATAAAGCTGTAATAAAGAAGCAGGGCAAGGTTGTGCACGATTGTAGTCACAGGTACTCAGGAGGCTGAAGCAGGAGGATTGCTTGAGTCCAGGAGTTTAAGACTGCACTGAGCCATGATCGCCCCTACCACAATTCAAACTGCACTTCAAATGCAAGGTTGTGCATGATTGTAGTCACAGGTACTCAGGAGGCTGAAGCAGGAGGATTGCTTGAGTCCAGGAGTTTAAGACTGCAGTGAGCCATGATTGCCCCTACTGCACTTCAAACTGGGTAGTAGAGCAAAATATTGACTCAAAGAAAAAAGTTCAAAAAAGGTCTCAGCCAGGACTGTGGTCTCATCTGAGTTAAGAGCCATCATCTAAACTCATGTGACTGTTGGCAGAATTAACTTCCTTGCAGTTATAAAACTGATGTTGACTTGCTTATTTCCATGTTGACTTGCTTATTTCCAGACCGACAGGCAAATCTCTTTGACCTAAATGAAGGCTCCAGTCTCTTTACAAAAATGCAGGTGTAACTAACCTGCACAATGTGCACATGTACCCTAAAACTTAAAGTAGAATTTTAAAAAATTAAAATAAAATAAAATAAAATGCAGGCCTGATTAGGTAGCCCCACCTAGCATAATATCTTTTTTGATTAACTCGAAGTCAACTGACTAGGGATTTTAATTTCTTCTTTTTTTTTTTTTTTTTTTTTTTTTTTTTTTTACTTTTGCAATATTCCATACGCATGACATTGATATTCCTTCTAACATGCTGGTCTCACCCACACTCAAGGTTTGGTGATTATACAAGGGCATGGATCATTGAGGGCTATCTTATAATTGATCTATGGATGTCATGCAATCTTAATATAAATTCCAGTGGGTCTTTTTATTGAAACTGAATGTTTTTAATAAAGAAATACAAGTGACTTACAATAGCAAAAATAACTTTTAAAAGAGGAATATATTTGAAAGACTTGATCTTTCATTTCTATAGTTACTTTTAATACATGATGTTGGTGTAAGTTGATTTACTGGAAAATAAATTATTGAAACAGAAGGAAGTGTCCAGAAAAATAATCACATATACGTGGTCAATTAATTTTAACAAAAGTTTCATGAAAATTAAGGCAAAAGGAAGAGTATATTCAACAAATGGTGGGAGAGAAATTGAAAAATTAAACTTTGAAATTCTACCTCGCCCTGCACATAAAAATATTAATTTATTGTTTACCTTAAACTTGAATTTAAAAGCTCATATATAACACTGCTAGAAAAATACATAAAATAATGTGTTTATTGCCTTGTGGTAGGCAAGATTTCTCAGACAGAAAACAGCAATGAAATGAAAGATAAGAAAATGATAAATTGAATTTCATAAAATTAAGAACTTATGCTCATCGAGAGACATGTTTAAGGAAATGAAAATTCAAGACACAGACTGGGAGAAATGATTTATAATGCAAGTATCTGACAAAGAACTTGTATTTATGTATTTCTGTAGAACATATTCTTTAAAACTCTTTAAATGAGATAAACAACTAAAAAATTCTACAGTAGCCAGAAACTTCACAGACAATATATACTTAATGGTTAAGTTCATAAAATAGTGATCAGTATTATTAATCATCTTAGTATTGCAAATTGGAAATCACAATGAGATATAATTTCAAAGCCACTAGATCAGCAATAATTAAAAGTAATAGTGACAACAAAAGTTGGTAAAAATGTTGAGCAGCCAAAAATCATCATACATTGCTGGTGGAAGTACCCAATGGCAAAATCACATTAGAAATTAGTTTGGTCTTCCATTTCCTATAAATTTGTTCCTTATTTTATAATCCAGTAATTCAATTTCTCAGTATTTACACAAAATAAGCTTGTGAAAGACGTTTACAAAAATGAGTATACAAGAATATTGACAGTATCTTTCTTTACAATAGTTGTTTATAATTTGGGTTGGAAACAACTCCATGAAAATTAAAAGGTAAATAAATAATAGAATATTGTATATTTATAGAATGCAATGCTAATCAGCAAAAAAGGAATACACTAATGATATATACAGAATATGGATTAATTTTAAAAGTATTATGTTGATTTAAAAAGGAAGCCAGCCACACACACATACATACACACTCTCTCTATGTTGTATGATTTCATTAATGTAATGTTTAAGAACAAGCAAAACTAGAACTCATTCCTTCTAAATGAAATGCTGCATCCTTTGACCAATATCTCTTCAATTCCGCCTTCCCATCAGGCTGTGGTAACCATCATTCTATTCTCTGCTTCTATGAGTTTGACATTTTAGATTCCATACTGGAGGAAAGCTAGGTGTTGGGACAGAACAGAAATGAGCCATAATGCTTATGAAGCTTATGGAGTCAAGGAGTAGATGGTAAAAGTTGTGTTTACTTTTGCTTTAAAAAATAAGCTGTATTTTTGGTTTGTGTATCTGATAGTCTCTGTAACCATCATTTCTGTATTATTCCCTTATGGTTTAGTACAGTGATTTTTGAAAAGTCTATTTAGGCTCTGCAAAAAGAAACTAGTGAGTGGACATATATGGCCAGTTGGCCAAAAGCAATAATATTTTTAATATTAATGATAATAGCTAGAAACTTTTAGGACTTTACATAAACCATGGCTCAAGAATGTCATATGCATTATCTCATGTGAGAAGCCAAACAGAACTTCACAGTATGCACTGTTGTGGTGGTAGATGCCATAGATTGGCTGCTTTGACAGCAATTCTCATTTCTCTTTATTGTGCTTTCTTTGGGAAGCTGAAATGTTACTTTTTTGAAGCTTCCTTGAAACCGTTTTTTCCATTTTTTTGAGAGTTTGTCAATTTGATGCATTTGCACATAATTAGAACTCAGAATTATATGGGAGAGAGGCAAGGTACAAGGCTTATATTTTGGTGGCATCCATCACATGGGTCAGAGGGCAGAAGCTTTCTAATGCCGTGGTTTACTATACCTCCATATCAGTTTTCCACATAATGGAGAAACGTAGGAGAAACAGGAAAATTCTGGGGCTTGACTGGTTTCTGAAAGTTCAACCTAAACCTGTTTCCTTTTTTTATTTAATAGATTTTATAAGCATCTTAAATCTTTCTTCTTAAACTGGCTACCTTTTTTGTGTTTTTGACAGAAATCTTAGAGATACATGTATTATTGCTTTCTTGCAGAAGATGAAAATGGGACATACAGAGCTCAAGCAGATTGCCTAAGAACATTGTACTAGAGCAGTACACTACAAGAGACATATCATGGCTATAAGATTAATGACGGCCATAGGTTCCACTCAATCATCTTGCAGGGCCTACACCACAGGTCACTTAGCAGCACGATGCAACCTGGCCTGGGGACATAATGCTCATAAACCTTAAAACAAAACTTTCAAGAATAGCTTAAACTTTCTTCGTGAAAGAAACACTTGGTAACTGACCAGGTCTGAATAACAGGTATAGAAATAGAAAAATAATTTCTCCTAGATTTTCTAGTATATTTGCATAGAGGTGTTTATAGTATTCTCTGATGATAGTTTGTATTTCTGTGGGATCGGTGGTGATATCCCCTTTATCATTTTTTCTTGCGTCTATTTGATTCTTCTCTCTTTTCTTCTTTATTATTCTTGCTAGCGATCTATCAATTTTGTTGATCTTTTCAAAGATCCAGCTCCCGGATTCATTGATTTTTTGAAGGGTTTTTTGTGTGCCTATCTCCTTCAGTTCTGCTCTGATCTTAGTTATTTCTTGCCTTCTGCTAGCTTTTGAATGTGTTTGCTCTTTCTTCTCTAGTTCTTTTAATTGTGATGTTAGGGTGTCAATTTTAGATCTTTCCTGCTTTCTCTTGTGGGCATTTAGTGCTATCAATTTCCCTCTACACACTGCTTTAAATGTGTCCCAGAGATTCTGGTATGTTGTGTCTTTGTTCTCATTTGTTTCAAAGAACATCTTTATTTCTGCCTTCATTTCATTATGTACCCAGTAGTCATCCAGGAGCAGGTTGTTCAGTTTCCATGTAGTTGAGCGGTTTTGAGTCAGTTTCTTAATTGATTGCACTGTGGTCTGAGAGACAGTTTGTTATAATTTCTGTTCTTTTACATTTGCTGAGGAGTGCTTTACTTCCAACTATGTGGTCAATTTTGGAATAAGTGTGAAGTGGTGCTGAGAAGAATGTATATTCTGTTGATTTGGGGTGGAGAGTTCTGTAGATGTCTATTAGGTCCGCTTGGTGCAGAGCTGAGTTAAATGGTACTGGGAAAACTGGCTAGCCATACATAGAAAGCTGAAACTGGATCCCTTCCTTACACCTTATACAAAAATTAATTCAAGGTGGATTAAAGACTTCAATGTTAGACCTAAAACCATAAAAACCCTAGAAGAAAACCTAGGCAACACCATTCAGGACATAGGCATGGGCAAGGACTTCATCTCTAAAACACCAAAAGCAATGGCAACAAAAGCCAAAATTGACAAATGGGATCTAAAGAGCTTCCACACAACAAAAGAAACTACCATCAGAGTGAACAGGCAACCTACAGAATGGGAGAAAATTTTTGCAACCTACTCATCTGACAAAGGGCTAATATCCAGAATCTACAAAGAGCTTAAACAAACTTACAAGAAAAAACCAAACAATCCCACCAAAAAGTGGGTGAAGGATATGAACAAACACTTCTCAAAAGAAGACATTTATGCAGCCAACAGACACACGAAAAAATGCTCATGATCACTGGCCATCAGAGAAATGCAAATCAAAACCACAATGAGATGCGATCTCACACCAGTTAGAATGGCGATCATTAAAAAGTCAGGAAACAACAGGTGCTGGAGAGGATATGGAGAAATAGGAACACTTTTACACTGTTGGTGGGACTGTAAACTAGTTCAACCATTGTGGAAGTCAGTGTGGTGATTCCTCAAGGATCTAGAACTAGAAATACCATTTGACCCAGCCATCCCATTACTGGGTATATACCCAAAAGATTATAAATCATGCTGCTATAAAGACACATGCACACGTATGTTTATTGTGGCATTATTCACAATAGCAAAGACTTGAAACCAACCCATATGTCCAACAATGATAGACTGGATTAAGAAAATGTAGCACATATACACCATGGAATATTATGCAGCCATAAAAAATGATGAGTTCATGTCCTTTGTAGGGACATGGATGAAATTGGAAACCATCATTCTCAGCAAACTATCACAAGGACAAAAAACCAAACACCACATGTTCTCACTCATAGGTGGAAATTGAACAATGAGAACACTTGGACACAGGAAGGGGACCATCACACACCGGGGCCTGTCGTGGGGTCGGGGGAGGGGTGAGGGATAGCATTAGGAGATATACCTAATGTAAATGACGAGTTAATGGGTGCAGCACACCAACATGGCACATGTATACATATGTAACAAACCTGCACGTTGTGGACATGTACCCTAGAACTTATAATATAATTAAAATAATAATAATAATAATAATTTCTCAAACTCAGAGAATAAGCTCCAGATGGGGTCCCTCCTGGTTCGTTGTCATCTGACCTGCTCACAGTATCTAGCCCATGCCCCTGGCCTGCTCCTGCTATCCATCCTGTAGGAGAATTGCCAGAATAAGCTGCCTGAAAATCAGGCAATATCAGAGCTTCATCTTTGGCACAAATTGAATGGAAGGGGAAAGGTCACCCCTGGGAAGTCTGCTCAACTAGAAATGTCTGAGATCCCCCCTAAACAAAACAACTAGTAAATACTAGAGCCAGGAATACAAGTAAATCTATCGGCAGAACCCATAGTAAACCTCTGCCCTATATTCCTGCTAATCAAAGTATATAGAGAGCTACACATTCCTAAGGATTGGCCGTGTATTCCTAAGGACTGACCAGCGGTAGTTAAAGCAGGTAGGTGTAAGAGTATGGTGAGCAGTAGAAAAGTGATGTTGAAATATTGTATAGCTTAGTATTTGCAACTGAAAAACTCCCTTCCATAATCAATTTTAAACAATTCTAATTTTTGCTTTATTATTAAATAGAGTTTTCTATTACACAGTTGTACTCCTCATTTGGGACAGAATTATTATAGTTTAAACATTTTTCTTGTCTTAACAAATGTTGATAAAAATTCAATAGCTTTTACAGTGTCCTTCTCTAATTTTTTTTAATGGAAGAAGACTACTGATACAAGTCAATGTAGTGTCCTGAGATGGACAGAGTAGAGAGAATAGTTAATAATTTAAACATGATAATATGTGGCATTAAATAAATGAGCTCTAGTCCTAACTTTATCACTTACACGACAAATAAGCTAAGCCACCATTTTATTTATTTGAGAGTCAGTTTTCTTTACATGTACAATGGGATAATGATGCTGTTGACCTCAGGGATGAATGAGATGCAAATCATATAAAGGTAATATATAAGCAATGTAAGCAAGTCTTAGGTAAACTATACATCCTTATCCATGTGCTCACTCTTGTCAATATTAAAGGATATAAGGAAGTATAGAATTATCAATTTAAATCCATCTGCTCCTACAGTGTTCTTACAAAATAATATTTGTTATGTCATCTCATGTCTTTCATAGCCATTTTAGTGTACTCAGATGTAAATTGTAGTCTGGTGACTTTAAACATACTTAGAATCCTGAAGACATATAGATTGTCAAATTTGGGACAATAGATAAAAAATGAATATCATTTGTCTTAGTCCATTTGAGGGGCTATAACAAACTACCATGAACTGGGTGGCTTATAAACAACAGAAATTTACTCCTCACAGTTCTGGAAGCTGAGAAGTCCAAGATCAAGGTGCTGGCAGATTCAATGTCTGGTGAAGACCTGCTTCCAAGTTCAGATTGGCCCTTCTCGATGTGTCCTCACAAAGTGGAGGGAGACAAAGCAGCACTCTGGGGCCTCTTTTATGAGTACTAAAACCATCCATGAATAGTTCTCTACCCTCATGACTTAATTAATTCCCAGAGGCCCTACCTCCTAATACCACCATATTAGAGATTAGGTGTCAACATATGAATTTTGTGAGGACATAAACACTTAGGCTATAGCACCATTCAATATATGAGGCAAAAAGAAAAGGGAAAAACAAATAAGTCAAGGCAAAAAGAATTATCCTGTAATTTAGAAAGCTGTCAATGAATATGCAAGTAGCTCCCCGACTGTGTATTAATGGCAGTTTCTTTAGTCCAAATATAGCAACAAAATCACAAGTCATTGTCCATGAGTTAGGTACCACACTGTTAACACTTAAGAAAAATGACTGGTTTTACATCCAATTTGTTGTACGTAAGAAGTAAATTGGATTGCATCAATACATGAGCAGACAAGTCTTTTTTGTCTGAATGTGTTAGTTGATACAAGTAGGATAATTACGTTTAAAAGGCATCCAAGAGAAATATAATGATTCCCTGTTTCAAATAGCCCAGGATGTACTTATTAGAACTGATTAAGCCTTGCTTTATTACAATTACGGTAATATGCTTCCAGTGATTTAGGGACATGTTTCAGATTTTCAGTAGAGATTGCTCATTTTCAATAAGAATCAATCAGCATCAATTGTCTAGAAACAGAAATAGCTTATGACAATGAATTAGGGATATGAAAAAGAGAAGAGAGAGTCTAACATTTATCTAGCACTTACTGTGTGCCCAACTTTTAGATTAGGTACTTTGCATGCACTATCTCATTTAATTTTCACTATAAACCTTTGTCACAGCTCTTAAATAGGTCATTTATAATTGAGAAAATTGAGAATCTGGAAGGTCCACAGATTGTTAATGACAAAAATGAGTTTTTAATCCAGGTTTATCTGGTTCCAAAGCCTTATTCTAGTCATCACAGGACCTTGACTTTCAAAAAGGGCAGATTTTGAGCCCACCCTGGAACTTGTTTATTGCAGAAACATAATTGTACAATATTTCCAACCAAATAACCTCCAAACTCAATGCATTAATTTGAAAACATGCTTTCATAACAGAAAAAAAGGTCTTGGAAAAAACATAATTTCATAAGTTGGGAAGGATATAGGGATCATCTATACTTACTCTCTTCATATTTGGAAGACAAAACATTCATGTATTAAATAATTGACTTAAAGAACATGTCTCATTTTGGGCATTCTACTAAATGCAAGTAGGCATAAACTGGTGAAGGGATGTGTTAAGTCATAGGATAGTCATTAACTAATATCAGTCTGACCCACAACATATGAATACCTCTGTTTCCTAAAAGATATACCTATGCATGTATATGCAAACATGCAAACAAGAAGGTGAAGCTTTTCAGCTTGTGGTATCCTAATTCTGTATACAATGTTTTACTACTTTTATCTACATTAATATAAATTCACCATTACTGTATTTCTCCCTGGATATATTTTATCATTTCTACATATATGCAAAAACACAGGAATATGTTTTAGTAACATATCTGCTTATCAAAAGAGTTGTTCATATATTGAACATTCAGCAAATATTTACTGAGGAACAATATGTGTGAGGTACTATTTTAGGTGTTTTAGAAATTTCAGTGAACAAAACAGACAAACCTCTTTGTCTTTATGGAGCTTGAATTATAGTACGGGAAATACATGCGAAACAATGAAAATAAAGATTTGTAAAGCATGTAGCATGTTAGAAGGTGAAAAGAATATGAAGGGTGATAAGAATATGAGGGGTGATAGGTCTTGTTGGGAAGTGGTGTTGTTGTTTTCGTTGGTGATAAGTAGGAATATTTAATGCAAAGTACCTAAGGAAAGACCATTCCTAGCATAAGTGATAGGTATGGAGTTATGCAGGGTAAAACCAACTCCTTAAATTTTGCCTGTAACTATGGACATGAGAACATTCTTATTATATTTTGTTGCAGATTCCTATCCTAAAATTATCCACTGGTAAAGTCATAAGGGATGTCAATATTCATAGAAAACACAAGCACGCTTTATGCATTTTGGAACAATAATGGGCCAATTTGTCTCACAGCACCATCTGCTTTCTAGTTACTTAACTCATTTAATCATTTTTGTTTATATCAAAAAGTCACAATATTTTGAATCAAGGTATACATAATATAATGCAAAACAGCATTTGAAATTCCACTTACATTAAGGTTCAGCAATTGGTTCGAGACATTACTATTTAAAAATGTTTTACGCATGTTGCCCTATAGGGAGTCAGCCTTACATTTTAACTGTCTTAACTGTTGTCCGCCACCTACTGAGTGGAAGAGTGCCAACTCAAGCTACAGTACTCTGATCTTAAATCTTTTGTTCTTTGCACTACTTTGAGAGAAAAATACTTTGTCTGGAAGTATCATGTATTCTTCTTGTTCTTTTTTTTTTTTTCCCCAGCAAATATACTTTGTCTCTAAATACTTTTCCAACTAAGTTTAGAACCCCAAAAAAGAAAGCAGATGGTGCCTTCTTCATAGTACCCTAGCTTTTCAAACCATGTCAAAGGTATCAGGAGACAATATCCAGTATGCTCTATATCTATATAAAACATTCATTCTGGAACATTTTATATAATGTTCCATTTTGAGCTTCTAGTTCTCCAAATATTATCTGTCAGAGAGACGGTTCAGAGGTATTTAGATGACAGTTTTTTTTATCACTAAAGACACCAGAATTATTAAAGACATCAGAATTATTATGTTTTGTAATTGCATTTTTGGCATACAGTTAAAAAGTAAAAAAAGCATGGCTCTTGAATCTAAATCAAACTGAATTCTCGTTCACAAAAGAAAACTGAAACATCCCACATTTTTGACGTTGTTCATTTTATGATTATGATAACAATGCATATGTTTTTTGAAGCACCAAATTTTCATGTGCACAAACACACATATATAAACATTTCATAATATTTTTTAATTTGTATCAGTTAGTATGCTTTCAACTATCAATGAAAATGATTTATAATCACTTAGTGAAGGAATTTATTATCTCACATAAAAGAGATATATACTTCTTCAGTTTCAAGATCAGTTAAATACAAAATGTTGTCAACAAAACTTTATTTCCTTTTACTTATGTACTTATTTTTCATAGCTCTCTTTAGGGTGTTAACTCACTCCTTTGATCTACCAGATTTCTTTCCGTAGAGACTGTACCAGTTACTCTCTTAACTACAATAACTATACTGGTTTCTCCACACTCTTGCAAACAGAAAGTATTAACTTTGTGTATGTGTTTTTTAATATCCTGTATAACAGTGGCAGAGTGATGCAGCATAAGAAAGACCAGCCATTACTAGTTTTGAAGGTGGAAGGGGGCCTCAAGCCAAAAAATGAGGGCATCCTCTAGAGGCTGGAAAAGGCAAGAAAAAAGTTTTTTCCCAAGAGCCTTCAGAAGGTCTTGCTGATACCCATTTTGGGCTTTTGACCTCCAGAACTATAAGAGAAAAAGTCTGTGTTAAGGACACAATAAAATCCTATGTAAAAAGAGTTACACAAATACAATAAAAATGCCTTATTATTTCTCACTTTACATGACATGCTCCATTCTGATATGCTCTAGATGTCAAAGTCTTCTAACTTATGACCTAGATCTCTGGTAATATTCAGATCCTCAGACCCCATACCTGACCTCCTGAATCAGAATCTCTAGAAGTAGAACCTGAGAATCTGTATCCTTGGAATTCTTATGATCAAAGAAATTGATCAAATAAATCGATCTATTGAAACAATTTTCTAAATTTTAAAGTCTGGAAGAGTATTAAGTTTGCAACAGGTTAAAAGCCTCACCTTCCTACTTAAAGCAAAGCTACTCTCATACAAAGAAAAAAATAATGAGAATTTTATGCCTTTGACAAAAATAGCCTTACTGTGTACCTCAAAACATCAACAGTAGAATTTCATTGGGCCAGTATAGAATGACAAGTTGGAAGAGAGCAGAGGCATACTCCTTATGTGAATGTTTTCCAAGCTCAGAGCCTAGAGACAAAAGCAGGCAGCTTGTGTACTTCAAGAGCCTGCAATGGCAAAATTAATTTATAAGTCAAGATGAAGGCCAATTTTAAACCCTTTAAACCTTTTTTTAAGATATAGAAACAAAAATAATTACATGCAAAAGGACAAAGTTACCTCCCTGCATTTCACCTCTCCTTTGAGAGGACCTTGAATACTGTTAGTCAATATGCTCATTAGCTTTCTATATTTTCTCATTTTCCCTTTGGGGTCTTCCTTGAAAACAGAAAATGATTTCTATGCCCTACCAAAAAATACCACAGAGCATACTGAAAGCGAACCAGGCCTAGAACTAAGAGAAGATGTTGGAATTATAGCAGCTTTGAACCTTTTGTTTTGTTGTAGACACCACCATTGTTGGAGGCTCCTCAGAACACTGTGACAATTAAGTCAAGTCTTCTTTATACTGTCATAAATTAAATTCAAGTCCAGGTTCATTCTGGGTGGAAAGGAGGGAGTGAGGAAAGTTTGAGGCTCAGGAGATCTTTTTGAAAGAAAGGGGCTACTTACAATTTTGGAATTACAGAGTGGAAAAGTGAGTGTCCAGCAGACTTGGGATCACATAAGGAATTCTGTCTCCAGCAATGAAAGGGAGGCTGGACAGTGCCTGGCATGTCCTCTGACATAGAGACTAGACAAAGAGAGGACATGAATGCACTTTCAAGTTGGTAGGACATAAGACAGGGCTCTGTCTCCTTCCCTCTGTTGTAGAGTTGATATTATTTCTGGGCTGCAAAGTTCAGTGAAGTGACTGAATTTCCTTTAATAAGTTCTCCTCTTTCATGTTAATGGGTGGGTGGAGAATTCTTTTAAAGTACTGAGACTGCATTACAAAGAGCTATAATGGTACAAGAAATAGATACACTCTGGTCTTCCTCACACAGTGCGTTTCTCTTGATGGTACTGCCACTACTGACTACTTCTTCCCCACCACAATTATTCTCTCACAATTTTGTCATAATTCATAATTACTCCTCCACAATTATTGTATATTGTATAGTTTTAGTGTTTATTGTATGTTGTTTTAGTTATTGAATGAGCTACAACCGGCACATCACAATGGGTAACATGGAATACCTCTGAGGAAGTGGCACCTTTGGTAGCTACTTCTCTCTGGAAGGAGATCACTGTGATCGCAGATCAAGGAATACTTTTCCTGCCTCTGGCTCCTTTTGCTCTCTTGGCTCACTCATCCATTCATTCAATGTATTTTTTGTTTGTTTGTTTGTTTTTGCTTTTTGAGACAGAGTCTCCTTCTGTCGCCCAGGCTGGGGTGCCGTGGCGCGATCTCGGCTCACTGCAACCTCTCCCTCCCGGGTTCAAACAATTCTGCCTCAGCCTCCCCAGTAGCTGAGACTACAAGTGCAAGCCACCACGTCTGGCTAACTTTTTGTATTTTAGTAGAGACAGTGTTTCGCCGTGTTGCCCAGGCTGGTCTGGAGCTCCTGAGCTCAGGCAATCCGCTTACCTCGGCCTCCCAAAGTGCTGGGATTACAGACATGAGCCACCGAGCCCGGCCATTCAATGCATTTTTATTGAGTGCTGTTTAACTGTGCGTAAACATAATTCAGGTTTTAAGAACAAAAAAGTGAGCAAAACAGACAAAAATCCCTCATGGATCTCATTCTAGAGGTGAAGACTGGCAATAAAGACTAAAAATAGGCAAAATATATGTGGTAAAAACTAAGGAAGGAACAGATGAACTAGTGAAAGAAGACATGAAATATGGAGAGGTAGATGATTAAAAATTTGAGAGAATGGCTAGGGTTAGGCCTCTTTGATGAACTGACTTTGGATTGAAGATCTAAAGACAATCCAGGAACAAGCCATGTAGACCTCTAAGTAAACAGAATTATATAGACATAGGAAGCAGAAAATGCAAAGTCCTTGAGATGGAATCAAGCCAAGCCAAGAGCAACAAGAAAGTCAGTGGTTGGAGTAAAGTATGTGGTAGGGAGAGTAGAAGATGGACTGGTGAAAGACAGCAGTAGAGAGATTTCTAGATCATCTATAGCTCTAGGTGAGATGGAAACCACTCACTGCTCAATGAGTTTGAGCAACAGTGTGGGGCGTCCCTCAAGGAACTGTTGGCATGTCTGTATCAACCTTTTATTCTGAATGTCTTACTTCCCGTTTCTGCAATTTTGACCAAGTATATCCTCTAGCTTTGATTTTGGCTGTGTGTGTGTGTGTGTGTGTGTGTGTATTTAGTGTTTAGACTTTCCTTAAAATATTGAGTTTGGTTTATCTCTCTGGCTCTTTTTGCTCCTCTTTGCTTTAAATTAGTATCCCTTGCCATAGCCTTTTCTCACACTACACAGACCTTACAAATGACCACACAAAATCTCTTGGGCCAGCCTTTTCTGCTGCCCTTCCAGGTAAGTAGTTGTGCTGATATTCAGAAGAACAATTAATGCATTTTCCAAGTTAGGGATCAATACTTCATGTGGGTAGCTGGAGGCAGGTCAGGTATGAGACTTTGTATGGTCTTTATGGGGAAAGGAAGTAGGGAATTTTTGAAAATGTTTATATGATAATAATGTTGCTTATAGATGCTGGTTAGTCACTGTGGTGAACTGTGGCAGAACTGTATTGATTATAGATCCAGAATTCATCCTCTCATCCCTTTATCTAAGGCTATCTGCATATTCAATGAATATCCATTGGTCTGCTCATATGCCCAGGGATTAAGATCTGGTTAATTTAAGTCATTCTGAACATTTCATTTCTCTGGTCACAGTGATAATGGACCAGTGGTAGAGTTAGCAAGCCAGTTCAAACTGTAAATGTTACGAGTCTTTTTGAGAATACTAAGGCAGAGGTGTTCTTTCTTGGTCTAGTTCTGATTGTATGTTTTGTTAAGACTCTTACTTCCCAATTCTCTTTGTATAACACTGAATATGAGGGAGGAAATTTTACTTTTTAAATTCAAACATGATCAACATTATTGCATCATTTTTAAACTAAGAATACAGACTATAAGAGGAAGGGTCTTGCTTAGCAAAACAGTGCTTCTTTTTTTCCTCTCTGTGGGTATTCAGTTCATTTTTAGCCTGAACTTACTCTGCTTGTCAGACCCCACTGAACGCCAGAGGAAGTAATCAGTACTCTCCAACAGCATGAATTTTTCTCACAATCTCCCAATACTGTACCCTTCCAAGCCATGGTTTATATCCTAATAAGCAAAGGTAAAAAGGCAAGCCATTGCACTTCACCTAAAAAAGATCATCAACTTCCCAGCCTGAAGATCAATTCTGATGGTTCTCTACCCTGTACTTCCTGCCCAGTTAACCCATCATAGTCTGATGCCAAACCTTATATCAATTAGTACCCCTACATTTGCATATTGAATTCATGCCTCTCAAATTGTTATAAACAATAAGGAAATTTATTTACTCACATAACTGGAAATAAGAGATAGGATGCACTACAGAGTTTGTGGATCCAGAAGCTCAATAATGGCATCAAAGATCTAGTTTCTTATTCTCTTTTTTGCTCTGACAACCATAGTATTAGCTTTATCCTAAAACTGTCTCATCTTGTAGATGAATAAGATGATGATGATCCACAATAATTAAATCTATATATTTCCTCATTCATGTCCAGTAAAGGGAAAATTGGTTCTCAAACAGCGTTCTGAATAGGAAACATACAAATGTCCATTTTAAGGTAGTAATTTTAATAGTTTTTAGTGAGAGTTTAGAATCCACTGGAAGAAATCATGGGATGAAAAATAGAGATGATATATAATTAGCTCAGAAATGGGAAATCAAGACTCAAGAACGATGCCAGCAGACATAGCTAGTGCCCAGAAACACTCTAATTCAATATAATTCTGTTGGGTAGTATTTCTGGACCAGAAGACTTTTTCATAGAGCAAATACCATGAAGACAAAAAAAAAAAAATGCAACTGGCTACCTTGAGCATTGACTGAAAGCACATTTGTTAGTATAAGCCCCAAACCACTAGTCAGAGAAAAAAAGACATCTGAAGAAGTGCTAATCGCATCAGTCTAATATGTTGTTAGTTAGAAGTCAAGCTCTAGGGTTGGATGAATGAAGCTCTAATTCTAGATCACTACTTAGCAATTTTTTGGTCTTGCAAAACTTATTTTATTTCTGGAAACCTTAATTCATTCCACCATAGAATGGAGATAAGTGCACCAACCTTGCCAGTTTCTGTATTCTATAAGGCAAAGAATGTAAAGTGCTTAAGCAAAAGTAAATTTTTATAGTAAGTGTTCAATTCATGCTGGATATTAGTACTATATTTTAATGCAAATGGATAGTAATTACTTATGTTAAATACACTCTCATGCTGAGATTGACACTAGTAGGCCCATTAGAAGATTAAAGATCCTGAAGTTATCACGTTGTTGTGTGTTAAGCTAGGGTACTGGTGAGAGCGCTCCTAATGGTTGCTTCAGATTACATCTGCAGAATGCTTAGGGCTTCAGTACTCTGACTCTGTAAGAGATTTCTGGAAGAGTTCCTGAGATCTCTTTGCAATTCTATTATCATTGGTAGTACCATTTAGGGCTTCCTCAAAACTATTTGAGTTGTTTGTGTGCCTACAATTAATGCACTCTGAAGGTCCCTCTAGTTATAGGTACAAATTTGTGGATATGGTGGAATTCTCAGAAGGCATTTAACAGGTAGTGCTATGGGACCAATAAGCAAGAAGGAGACTGAGAAGCAAGCCATATGAGCAGCTCCCCAGAAAAGTGGTTGTCTCAGTCACCTAAATACGACTGATGTGCCTTGGCTGCTTGGAATTTGAGCCTCCTTCTTCTGACAGCACCACTGACAACAGCAGATGGGAGCAAGGATTTCTGAGCATAAATAACTATTCCTTGGAGCAGCCAGTACACCTTTTCTCCTACCCATCTGTGTAAACAGAACATGCCGTTCTCTGTTCTACTCACATAAAATACTTTCTCTGAGTTTAAAGTGCTTTATAGTTTAGAACCTTGAAGGAAAATGTATTCCCTAAGGGAATTTTATCACAAAGAAGAGAAATAAAATTGAGGAATTTTTGTATTTGGGGGACCTATTACTGTTTGTTTTTTCACTGACTCTCTTCCCTGTTCCAAAGTCATTTGTTTCATGGGTTTTCTAGGTCCCATTTCAGGAGTACTATTCTCAGCAGAGGTAAATTTGTAAGAACCTAAAACTTTCATGTAACCCAGATGTACAGAGATATATCTTCATTCTGTTAAGGGAGCTATAATTTTAGAACAAAACAAAATAAAACCAAATTCAGATGAAAGAACGTTAGACTCTTAGGCATTGGGACAGTGGAATGGTTTTTGGAACAGAGACTAGACTTCACGCAGGGCCCATTGCAGAATTTCAGGGACTACAAGAACATTTTATTTTATATAAATTGCTCTCCCCTGAACTTTGCTACAGGAAGTATCATCCCACAGAAAAGAATTTGAATGGTGCTCTCTAGAGTTTGCAACATGTTCCTGTTACCGTGGTTCCTTAAACAGTTCAATTTAAGTAGCTGCCTACTCACACACTTTTAAATTAAAAGAATTCATTAGCAAATAAAGATTGCATATATTTAAGGTATACAATGTGATTATTGGATATATGTAGACATTGTGTAATGATTAGCACAATCAAATTGTCATGAGCTCTTTATTCATTCAACGTTATGTATTGTGTGCCTGTATGTTCCAGTTATTGTGCTAGGTACTTGGAATAAAAATACAAAATAAAACAAAGTCTAGATATCCTCTAGACATGTTACAAATTTAAAAAAAATAGTCTCTGGTAGCTATTTCAATTTTTTTCCACATTAAAAATTAGAAAGATATCAAGCAAGTCACTCTCAGCTAGGAATGAGGTAGGAGAAAGGCTCTATTATACTTCTGCTTCCCCAGGTCCACAGGGTTTATAGTCTCCTGCTATCATGAAACATAGCCAACCATTGGTAGTAAGAAAATATGCTGAGAAGTTTTAATGTACATTTGCTTTTCATATTTCCTACTACATGACCTTTCCTTTATTCAGTCAGGAGCCTTTGTGGCCTCAGAAAGAATTAGGTTTGGTATAGCATAAATCCCAAAAGAAAGGTGTCCACATTCAACAAATGACCTACGATGTTGGCAGTGGCAACGACACCCACATAAACAGAAGCAGCAGCTGCACAGCCACAGGAAAGGGAGGAGAGGCTCTGCATGGAGGTGACACTGGCACCCACAGAATCTGCAGTCTAAGTCCAGCTTTATCTATACCCCACTCCTATCTCTACAGCATCTGCACAAATATCTATTCTATTTCAGAGTGCTAGGATGGGAATTTCTGGTGCTCAGACAGTAAATTTTGCCAATAAATTATTTAAAGATAAAAGCACAAACATGCAGGTTGCAGTAAAGCATATTGGGCAGTTAGGTTTTAAGGAATGTTACATCACAAAATAAGTATATCTGAAGACTTAGAAATAGGAATTAAATGTAAGGTGTCATGTTTGATAGAAAAGAATACTACTTTCAAATGAAGTTTAGATAAAGCAATTACTGACAAGAAAGGCAATCTTAAAATCATTGTTTCCCTTGTGATGAAAGATACACCAATAAATACATAAACAGGTATTTCAAATTTTGTTCAAATTATAAAGCCACTTTCAATGTCATGTATGACTCCTATGACTTACAGAAAATGTCAAAGGAAATGTTACAATTCATTATATAAATTTACATTTAAAATTAAATTTAGCTTTACACAAAACTGATTCGTTTGAAGAGTTAAATATTTTAAGAATAATTATTCTGTGAAAATAATAAGTTCTAGATGCAGAAAAACATGTTTCAAAAAAAGTGTCAGAAATTTATCTTAACATTGTCACAACCTAAAAAATACTCACCAGTTCCAGTAGCATTTGCAACCACAGAAAGATCATTTCAGAAGTAAAAGATTATAAAAGTATTTGTGACTTATATTAATAATTTACCAAGAGTAACCAATGTTGTTTTCAATTTATCTGTTAAAAATAAGATTGCTAAAAATATAAATTTTGATGGTCAAACAAATACATTTTCAGAAAAGTAATCCATACAAATCTAAAGATCATTCAACACAGAATATTAGTAAGTATTATTCTTCATGGTATTGTATAAAATTATGACATCAAAAATATTATTTCTTTAATTTATAATTTCTTTCCTTTACATGTACCCCTATTATTCTATTACATTTTATGAGTAATAGAATATTTTTAAACTAAAAATTTTATATGTTTGTAGCTTTAAGAACATATTTCTTTGCTTTTTGAACAAAGAGATCTGCATCTTCATATTGCTGTAGGCCCTGCAATCTATGTAGCTGGCCACACACAAAACACACAAATGTAAGAAGCAGACCTGTTTAGAAAATCTAGGATCAAGGTGTATCTTTACCACTTACTATGTGAACTTGGACAAGCAATAAGCTCCTGTCTGCCTCAGTTTTCTTGCCTCTAAAATGTGGATATAAATGTATGGTTCACAGGATTAATGAATGTAGGATTTAAAAACAATATAAACATGCAAGCACTTTGTAAATGCTTTAGAATTATCAAAATGTAAAAGTGATATGTTGGACAACTTCTCTAAGTGTACCAGAATTACCTATTGATCATGCAAAGCTGAACTTATTTTCTAATGCATAGAGAAGGGCACCAACTTGACAGAGTCTTAATAGTATCTCCAAAAGGGGGCATTTAGGGCAGATAGAAGATGTTGGTGTCTGCGGTCCAGTGATTTATGGTGCGTCCTTCCTTGTGGAGCTTTAGTTGTGATTTGTCATATTGGTGACAGCATAGGATTGGTGGACACAAGGAGGCCAAAATTTGAATGTTGACAAGAAAACACTTGTTAGATAAAAAGCTGGCTTGCCCAGTTGAGTGATCCATTGTCCTGAAAAGGAGGCTGATATAGTAATCTATTATTCAGATAAATTAATATTCACTCAATTTCTAAAGCATTCATAAAGTTATTTACTGGTTTATAGTCTCATCTCCCAGAAAGAGTTTTCTTGAACAAATAATATAGTCATGTTGATGAAGATAGTCTCCATTCTTACTCCTGATATTTAAGCTATATAGATGCAGGAATGTCTATTCTCAAGAATTACTACACTTTTCAGTACAAAATATACATTGATATAAATATGATGTAATGTGAAGTTTTGACTATTATCCAACCAATAATGGGAAATAAAACTATCCAGGATTTATCATATCAATGAGCTCATCTTTGTGAGTAAGCTGTCTCCATGTAGGCACAGTTCTGGCATGAGTCATGTGGTCACAACAGTGGGTGAAGCTCTGCCCTGTGACTTGAAAATCTGTAACTTTTAACTAGACACCTGTGCTTACATGCAATAGACAAACAGATGTTCTTAAAATCCTAGCAAGTTAACAAATAATCATTTAACCTCATATTACCATAATTTCACGTTCAAATCTAAGATACCAATTTCAATCCTGTAAATACAAGAGATAAAAAAGATTCATATTCTCAGGACAACAAAAAACAGTTATCTAGACCTGAAGTAATGAAAATGAAATTGTCGAGTCTGTCATTTGGTGGAGTAAAAGCATCAGTGTGTTCACAAATCTCTTCGCATTGTGTGATATCTAAGCTCTACATTTATGATATTTATGATGCAAATTCTAGTAGGCAAAGTGCGAGTGAAAGCAATACAATTTTGCTTAGTATTCATGCAACAGATGCCATCTGTACAATATTCTTGGAGATGACGTTTAACAGAACTATAGAAAGTAATGACTGTTCAAATATGAATGATACTTTTGATTTTAACTGAAAAGCAACCCTAAACACAAAAGAAGTGACAATTATATCAGTGCTGAAGATATTCCTATGTATTTAAAACTGCAAAAGTTGAAAACACTTATTCACCCATGTAAGCTTACAAAAAGAGTGAGCCATCATTGTTGTATCATGAACTATTAATTTCAGACTTCTACAATAATACACAATGCACTAGCAGTGTTTAAGAGAGTATTTCATATTATTTTCTAATTGCACCATCAGACATTTGCCACTCTAATTTCTAATGCCTTAACTCCTCTCCAGCTTTACTGAGATTAATACCTGACAGTAAGGATGTACTAGGACTTCTGCTATATGGGGGAATGAAAAACCTAAACAGATGAAAACAACAATCAAAATAGCCACTGATTCTCTGCTCAAAACTCCAACTCTGTTGCTATTTTGGGTTTATTTCATGAAATCATAGAAAAGCACTGCTTCATGTCTGTACCTTAAATTCAATATTATAATCACATATGTCCTCTAGACACAGTTTCTACTGACAAAATAACTAAAAGAGTTGAGCAGCCATGAGATATTATTCAGGGCAACAGGGTGTCCCCTAGCAAAAATTGCCTTATAGAAAGGTTCAGCAGATGGCAGAAATAGCCCCACTCTAGTACACTAAACATGCTCAATTATTGGCTGAAACACCCCAAAGAATCAAGGGGATGCAACACAGGCTCCAAAGTAAATCCCTATGTGTAGCAGCTGCAGAATGTCAGCTGGCACTTTCTTTCTAGCAGCTTCTCTTGAAGACCAGATTGAGTAGTATGTCCTCATGACTACCACAATTATACCTTGTTTCTCATATCAGCCTATACTTTTTGTTAGTTATTAATTTCCTTCTACTTTTATATAGAAATTCTCTTAACTTGCAGATTTTCTAGGACAGAAATAATTGAGCATGTAATTTTATCTATGTTTAAATGAGTCGTGAACACCATGGGTGACCTAGATAGTTTCTTTCCCTGGTTAAACCGGACTAGTGCTTTGTCCATTATCATTCTCCCTTACTACACTGCCTGTAACATCATTTGTACTCATCAATTGATGCACAGGATCCAATTGAATTATGCCTAAAATGGGTAGTGGTGAACACTGGCAGAAATCATTACCCCATGACTCAGTTTTAAACTTTACTCAGGAAAGAGTGTAAAAGATGGCAAATGAAATTTGGAAATTGACAACCTGTAAGGAAAAAAAAAAAAAAACCTATATACTTTTCAGGAGCCTAAAGTCTCACGTAGATTTTTAAATATTCTGATATTTGACTGAAAAGCAAAAATATAGATTTTCAGGGGTTCAAAACTTACTGAAGCTCCTGGCTTTGTAATAGCAAGGATGTCAAAGGGAAAGTTTGAAGATGCTGGCAAGCATATGAAATAAAAATTGGTGAGTAGGTTTGCATTCTATCCAAAATAGACATGCTGGAGATAAAAGCATTGACACATTTCAGTGTTTTGCTATTGCAAGCCCTACAACTAATATAAAATGTTATAACAACTTCATTGTGATTGGAGTGTGAACTTACTTAAAAACCACAACCCATTTCTTGAGCCACCTCACACGGGTGCACTACTATCATGCTAGAAGTTACTGCTGTGTTCATGGGAACTTGAATTCCATTTTGCCACTTGAAATCTAGTTGGTGTCTAAGTGTCTCAGTTCAAGGAGCACAAGTGAACTTCTTGAATTGCTTTAGCTTTCTAATGCATATCACATATCATTGGTTTCTTTATATATGAAGGGTAAAAAATAATTTATCTAATGTTTTATCCACTGGTCATTATTATTTTGCTTGAATTTTAACAACGTTAAAGCAAAACAGGTAAATAATGTATGACTTGCCTGATGAAATGGTAGATACTATTGTTTCTCAAGATTATTTTTTGAAAAATGAAATTGTAAAACTGTGCAAAATAAATTATTTTAAAGTTAACATTTGTTAAGTATCTATTAGACCCTAGGGTTTTTCTACACATTATTTAATTTTATTTCCTTCATCTTTCCTTCCTTTTCTCCTTTTCTTTTTCCAACCTTTCTCCCTCTTTCTCTCTCCCTCACACCCTCTTTTCCACCCCCTATTTCTTTCTTCCATCCCTCTTCTATTTTCAAGTGGTAAAATCAAAGCAAAGCAAATTGTGGTATTGGTAGATGAGGGTGTCCTAATACCACCATCCCCACTGCCATTCCCAGTAGAAAAAACTCTAATATGGGGAGCTTCACCTTGAGGCCCAAATAGGAGGACAATTAAACCTCCTGAAAATATAAACCTCAATCCCAATTATTTTTTACACTCTAGGAAGCCACATAGTTAACCAGAAGAGTAAGGTCCAGCCAGAACATGGGTAGAAGATGAGAGAGAAAGGAATATTCATGCCTCTAACTTTCAATTTTGGGGTGACCTTAGTTTCCAGTAAGAGAGCCAACTGGTCGTTATTAAATATCAAAAAATTGGTTAACTCTTTTTGAAGAAACAAAGTTTGGAAGTGTGAGACATGGCTTGAAGAAGGACTGGAGAGAGCGTTTTCTCTTTCCAACATGAAACCTTTTTTGTAACAGCATTATATCAAATACATCAAAATTTGCAAAACACTAGAATCAATAGATATATAAAGAGAAGCTTTAGGGAAAGTATCATGCTCTTATATAACTCTAGGAATACAGATTGAAATAATATTAAGCAAATTCAACTGCAGCAGAAATTCTACAATGAAAATGTGCATTTGTGAATATCATGTGAAATCAATTAGTTTGTCCATATAAGTATTTGTTCAACAATTGTATTAATGTCTTATCAAACATCGGTGTGTCAATCAGGTCATGTTGGAGGTAAATGCTGAGGTAAAGTTAGTCATAGCAGAGTTTTATATGGGATGTAATGTTTTTGAGCAAGGAAATGGTGGAAATAACAAGACTGAGCTGAGACAGTGTCAAACTGCAGTGAAACATGAGTCTTCACCGAAGCATGGGAAGTTCTGGAATAAAAATTGCCTGATAGAAGAGTTCTTGAGAATACTGAGAAAAATTGCCTCATCCTAGTGGCCCCACTATGCTCATTAATTAGTTGGTGGCTTCCCAAGAACAATGTGGCCACAACTTAAAAGCTGAGGTGATCCTAAATGTTAGGAACTGCAGGCTGTCAGCTAAGTGTACTTTTTGCCACAGCACAGTGAGTTTTCCATGAGAGAGGATCAATGTTGTTAATCTCTGTGGCTACCACAACTGGTATTTTTAAAAAGCCAGATTAGAAAATTCTGAAAATGACATATTTATATGAATAGGCCTCATCAGTTATTTAAGAAAACTAAATTTTGTATATGGATGTGTGTATGTGTTTTCTTTGCCTGATGTCTGAGATTTAAGAGGATTTGTAGTTTCCTCATTTTGATATTTACTCCACAGTGTGATATAAAATGATGACTGCCATAATCCTTCATGAACAATTCTCATCTTCATCTCAGGCCTGAAAGAGATATTAAGGTATGATAGTGCTTGGCCTCTTTTTATGAAGGTATTATGATTCCTCTTACATAAAGGTGGGTACCAGAAGATTTAAAGGAATACCTGCAACCTTGGATATCCAACTTCATATCTAAAATGCCACATAGGCAGGGATCTTTCTAGAAATGTACCCAAACTCCTACAGACTGTAAGTTTGTGCTGATTACAAATACGAAATTTGCTACCTTTTAGGTTTAGCTCAGGACAAATCTATATCACATTGGTTCCCTGACTGAAGAAGATGGATGCATTTTTTTACTCAATCTTGCTCTTAGTTTTCAGGGTTTTATTTGTAGTGATCTGTTGCTCACTCCTGGTTTGGTGCAGAGCTCAAATGGAAATACCAAGGGTAAAATGAAATTATTTAAGAGAGCTAGGCCACATTTTATGAGAGTTTTATAATAATTTGACTTTGATTTTTTTTAAATTATACTCTCTAGCTCTGGGATACATGTGCAGAACGTGCAGGTTTGTTACATTGGTATACACGTGCCATGGTGGTTTGCTGCACCCATCAACCTGTCATCCACATTGGGTATTTCTCCTAATACTATCCCTCCCCAAGCCCCCCACCCCCTAATAGGCCCCGATCTGTGATGTTCCTCTCCGTGTTCTCATTATTCAACTCCCACTTATGAGTGAGAACATGCGGTGTTTGGTTTTCTGTTCCTGTGTTAGTTTACTGAGAATGATGGTTTCCAGCTTCATCCATGTCCCTGCAAAGGACATGAACTCAAGCACATATCTTTATCAGATACATCAGGCAGAGAGAAATAGACATTCATAGAAGGCTGGATACTGATAAGTTCAGCTAATTGAAAACACGGAGGCATAAAATAAGTTATGCTTTATTATCTGTAACTCTGAAATTTGAGGGAAATTTTGCCTCAGATTTGTATGTATAAAATTTGGAAAATCATAATGAATCCTTAAGGGTAACAGGGGCTTGAGTCAAATCTAGCACATGCTATATCTTCAGAACATAAAAATCTGAGAATATATGAATCTCTGTGTGCAGGTTCACAAAGATTGGTAAGCAGAATTTAGGATTCACCATCTGTGTTTCCACTAAGAGAAATGTTATCCTTTCTATACATAAGGAATTCTGGTTTTAAATTGATATAATAATGCCATTTTCTCATTGCATGATTTATCAGCTTCATTTAATTAAACTGAAATCAGAGAAAGGTGAAATTCAGTCAACCATTTCTGTCCCTCTATCACTATTTTTTCCATGAAGACTCTGACTTGAAGTGAAAACCACACGAGGCCAAACATCTCTTCAGGTTTATGGTTACTATTTTTTTTTTTCTTGGAAAGATTTTCTAGGTCTTTCTATATATACAGTCCACCTTAGAAAAATCTAAGAGCAATTCTAAAATGTACTATTTTCTAAGATTTAAAATCCCTCTTTCAAAAGTGTCTAGAACAAAAAGTTATTCCTGTCACAGAACTCTGAACATATTGATTCTGCCTGACTTCTATTAATCTTTTCATTGTTGAGAGAAGTATCACAAAAGCCTAATATACCATGTCTTTGTCACACATGGAACTTACCTGTTTCACAAGCATTTTCAAAATTGCCACTAATTATGTGCACCATGAAAAAGGATGGTTTTATTTGGGTGTAAGTGTTTAGGAAATTATGATTTGGTACATAATTTAGGAAATTATGAATTAGTCTTTTTCTGATCTTCATAGTAATTATAATAATTAATTTAATAACTATCATGTTTTGAGTAAACTCTATATGAGAAACATGTTGATAGCAATCTCTAATCCTTAAATAAACCCTGTAAGAGAAGATTATCTAAATGTTACTGTTAAAAATATTGAGGTTAGTTGATCCAAGTGTTTAGATGAATTGTGCAGAACCATATAATTAAATGTCAATGTCATCTTTTGATCTCAGATCTGTTTAGTTTTAAATTCCTTCATTTGTGAATATTTTTTTTACTTGCCACGTCATGCTTACTTGCCCAGAAATCTAAGGAAAAAGTGTCCTGCCAGGTTTAACTTCTTTAACCAGCCTATCTGTTTGTCACTGACTGAAGGGTTGTCCTCTATCAGCTATATCTTCTTCAGCAAAGAGATACTCCTGTAAAACGTGGAAATTGAGCTCATTTATCTCCTTGTTCTCAGAAATCCCATGTTCCTTAGGCTGTGTACTAAATAATCAATCACTTATATACATGTTGTCTTACAGAGTTCTCTGATTTTTCAAAACTTCTCAGCAATAAGTTTATGTTAGTAGACCAGATTTCTGTGTCTGTGTGTGGGCTTGGACAAGAGATTTTTTAAATACATTTTGAAAAACTCACAAAGAGAGTGTCTATAGAAATGAGTACAAAGTAATAACAAGAAGAAAGATGTTTAAAATACATTTTGAAAAACTCACAAAGCGAGTCTCTATGGAAATCAGTACAAAGTAATAATAAGAAAAAGAAAAGTCACGTATATTTAGACAAGAAAATGACTGCATAGATCAAAAAAGGATGGCAGTATTGTAGAACTGCAGAAATGTGTACTGTGATATATGAATAGTACAAAAGAATTTAATAATGATACTGATCACACTTATTTTTCCTTATATTCTTTTGAAGCAATGTTTAGTGCATATATTTGTACTGGCTTTGGAATTATGTGCCTGGCTTTGCAATACTCTTCCCTATATAAGGAGATTATCTGAAGCCTCATTCATCACTATGTCTTATAGCTATCTGGAGGCCCAAAGTTTGATGGAATTATATTACCTGAGCAGCATACCTGGGCATTACAAGTATTTCTATACAAACAGTGCAGTCCTTTTGTCTTGACTCCCTATAGTTAGGGAATTAACTGAGCTGAGAAAGCAACAGAATAGATTTCAAATTTGCTTAACTAATACTTTCTAACAGTAGGTTTTTAAGCATTGGATTGAGGAATTTAGGGCTTCTGTAAAATTCATTTCCTCTGGAGAAATCTAAGAGCCAGACATTTCTTTGCAGAATACATTTGAGAAAAATCTGCCAAGAGACAAAATGTTGAATTAAGATATTTTCTCTCTTTTTGACTCATAAAATATTCTTCCATAACAAAATTAATTGGATAAATGCAGCATATCTAAATAGATATTTTTGAATCTTTTTTTCTGTTATCTCTATTACATTTTTATACTAACTTTGTACTCATAACGAGGTAACAATTTTGTATTTGCATACATTCCATTGAAAAGTAATTAAGTCATCTACAGAGCCTTCTTAATTCTCTTTTGAAACAAGGCAGAATATTAAAAAATACATTAATTAAAAAGCAGAGGAAATCTTCCCTCAGCCAATTTTTTTTGTTTTAACTGGTGTCAGAAACATTTCTGCCTGTGGAGTTTTAAAACTGATGAAAAACAGATTTTGGAAAAAAAATTAAAATATGTTGTATTTATTGATTTAATACTATTTTGAACTATGGTTATATTGTCTATATTTTTGTAGCATTGGAGAATATATCAAATTAAACAGAAAAAAAACACCTCAAAAGAATCTTGATAACATGACTGAGCGAAACATTTACCACTGCATCTGGGTAAACTTGCCTTTTCTATAATTCCTGCAGAAAATGTAGTTTCACTGACTCAATTAATGTAATCCTTTCACTAGTAAGCAACCAGTGAAGCAAACAAGAAGGAAAGGATAAAGTGATAAGAAAATTCTGAATTAAAATCTCTTAACTTCAAAAAAAGTTTGTTTTTGCAATTTATAACAGCTGATTTAATCTTTTCTGTAACCATTCCAATTTGATAAGCTAGCCAAACATAATTAACAGGAAAAATAGAGCCACAGGATCTGGAGAGAGATATCCAGAGTAAATGCTCTACACAAAAATCAAATTGTTTGGCATTCTAAGACATAGCTAAGTGTGGAGTGCTGATGTGGGTGTATTGGGTGAACTACACAAGCTGAGGGGAATTATTCTTGACAGGCCTCAGCCTTTGCCCACAGTATAACTTTGACAGCAAGGCAAGAAGAGTTAAGTAATGATAAAGCCTAGTAAAGCCAGCCTTCCAAATGGGAGAGTTGGCCCAGCCCATATTAATTTTTTTTGATAAGTCACCACTCCATGAAAAGATGGCATATATGGGTCCTAAGCTCTGTCTTCTTCAAGAATTAAAGAGAATAGAGAGGATGTTGTAGTTTTTTTAAAGATATAGAACCAATAATAACTGTTAATTCCAATGTTAACTATGTCACTGATATTCTCCTCAAGATATAATGAAGTGTTTATATTTGAGGACCTCTTCTTCAATCTTTTACACTTCTTTATTTTTTCTATGCTTTCACTTGGGAAGAATTAAAAATTTAATTCAGATATACTTGAAACTTTATGAATGTGTACTTGAATTTCCCCAAACAAACAAACAAAAAATAACAAATAAACTCAGAGCAACCAATAAAACCTCTTAAATGGGTTAGTACATTACTTAAGTTAATGTTACCTCTCTAGGCCAAGAATTCACCCCCCAAAACACACCCTAACCTATTTCATAGCATCGTTAACTGAGCTGAGTTACTAGATTGTTTAACGAAACACCAGATACACACAATGTGTAACAGACAACAAAACAAAAGAATGGTAATAAAAATGATCCATTATAACTCTACTCTGGCCATTTTAACAAATCAGTTATTTCATTATGATCCAATTCCTTATGATGATAAGCACAGGCATAATAATAACAGCGATATCTTCTACTTACTAAGCTTTAATTCTAAACTAGGCATTGCAATATGTAATATAAATGTGAAAAGAAAAGAGAGAGAAAGAGAAAGAAATAGAGAAAGAACGAAAGAAAGGAAAGAAAGAAAGAAAGAAAGAGGGAAAGAAAGAAAGAGGGAGAAAGAGAGAGAAGGGAAGGAAGGAAGAGGGAGAAAGAGTCTCCTCAGGAAGGAAGGGAGGGAGGGAGGGAGGAAGGAAGGGTGAGAGGGAGGGAGGAAGGAAGGAAGGGAGGGAGGGAGGGAAGGAAGGAAGGAAGGAAGGAAGAAAAGAAGGGGGAAGGAAGGGATAAAATGTGCAGAGAGAGAAGTTTTCCAAACCATGCTTATTTATAGTTGCCCATCTCTACTCCATCTCTTAATACAAAGACATGGTTATTCACTTGTATTTGGCCATGTAATCTCTTCTCCTAAAGCAATGGAATCAGAGAATAAGGCAGTGGTAGGCAAATTATTGTCTCTGGGTCAAATTTGGCCCAAAATTTGTCTCCTTGTTTTCCACAAAGGTAAGAACGGTTTTCACATGTTTAAAGGGTTATAAAACTAACACAAAGATGAGTATGCAAGAGAGACCTTATGTTGTCCACGAAGACTGAAATATTTATTTTCTGGCACTTTATTTAAAAGAAAAGTTTGCCGGCTGGGAGCCGTGGCTCACGCCTGTAATCCCAGCACTTTGGAAGGCCGAGGGGGGCGGATCACGAGGTCAGGAGATCGAGACCATCCTCGCTAACGCGGTGAAATCCTGTCTCTACTAAAAATACAAAAAATTAGCCGGGCGTAGTGGCGGGCGCCTGTAGTCCCAACTACTCGGGAGGCTGAGGCAGGTGAATGGCATGAACCCGGGAGGCGGAGCTTGCAGTGAGCCGAGATTGCACCACTGCACTCCAGTCTGGGCCACAGAGTGAGACTACGTCTCAAAAAAAAAAAAAAAAAAAAAAAGAAAGAAAGAAAGAAAAAAGAAGTTTGCCAACCTCTGGGATCACACAGTGTACTAGTTTCCTAGGGCTGCTGTAACAAATTGCCACATACTAGGTAGCTTAAAACAACAGAAATTTATTCTTTCATAGTTCTGGAGTCCAGAAGTCCAAACTCAAGGTGTCAGAAGTGTTAGTTCCTTCTGGAGGCACTGAGGGACAATCTGTTCCATGCTTCTAGCTTCTCCTGGTTGCCAGCAATCCTTGGCGCTTCTTGGCTTGTAGAAACATCACTGAAATTCATCTCCTTCACAGGGCATTTTCCTCTGCCTCTCCATCTCTATGCATGTGTTTTCTCTTCTTATTATACGAATCATTGAATCAGGAACCACTCCCATTCTTCACGATCTCATCTTAACTAATTACATCTTCACATGTCTTATTTTCATGTCAAGTCACATTCTAGGTATCCAAGTGGACAATGAAATGTGCAGCAGGACACTACTCAATTCAGTATAGGGATTTTAAATTTTGAATTTCTCGTAGATTTGTGAATGTGACCAATACTCCCCACTATTAACTTAAGAAAATCAGGATCATGTTCTTCACCCTGACTGTTCCAAAAATGGCTCTTTAGTATTCAGAACTTACCTGAAACATGTACACTTCCACAAAGAGGGATTCTCTGACCACTGAGGATAAAGTAACTATACAATCACTCTCTTATCACCACCGAATTTAAGATGCTGTAATTGTCATGTTGCTGAAGTGACAATTTGGAGTGTAGTCTTTGTAAGAAAAACGTGCCTCTAGGACTGAGTCCCTTTACCAGGGAGGGAGCCTCGCCAAACTCCCAATATCCAAGTTTAATGTAGCCTTACTTATTAGTTTTATTCATGTTACTGAGACAATAAGACTCATAAAGTTATTAAAATATTTACTATTTAAAAGTCCTCCTAATATCGCTAGTTCTCATGGAGTAATTGAGTATATCATAAAAAGTCAAACAAAGTGGTAAAAACATAAGGAAGCAATACATTTTTTTCTAAATTAAATAATGAGTAATAAATATTATATCTCAATAATTTGCAATTACAGAAACCCTGTAAAAAAGGAAGTTATGAATAAAACATGATGAGAGGAAGTCCTTTTCACTAGTGACTTAGTGAATAAAATGAATATTACTATCTTGAAACCTTGTTAAAATAAAAATATCACAAAATATATTATATATGTGTATTAATTTTTAAAGGATCATTTTAGTTAAATGCAATAAAAATTCTATTTATATCTTTTAAGTGTGAAACTAATAGCATTCTCCAATCACAAAATCTATAACCTCAAATAAATTAATAGCATTCTCCAATCACAAAATCTATAACCTCAAATAAATTATTTAAAAATATAGATAGCTTCTAGTATTCTTGATATTCATAGAATCCATATGTGACTCTTCTTTTATAAATTGATTCACTATTTTCAAAATCAGAGGCAGTTATAGATGGTAGAGGTAAGGGCAAGTAAAAGTTTAGAAAAAATAAAGAGGCTTAATTCTCCCTGTTAAAGGGAGAGACCCCCACCCTCTTTTCTTAGAACAATTACTTTAGAAAACTTGTAAGTTGTATCTTTCTCTCTTTGACATGTACGAAAATCTTTTTTGAAACTAAATAAATCTCTATCCAGCTTTACGGCCCAGGGATATCTTTCTCAAGTACCTGGGAACCATCTCTTTGAAATGTACTCATCAAGGAAGTTTCTGTGAGAAACTTCTTCCTAGTTTCTATGGGAAGGCAGCATTCTAACTTCAGCTGATGCATAGCTCCAAAACTATCTACTGTCATAAAGACATAAGACGTTTATTTTTCATTTTGAAGAAAGTCAAATTAACTAACACTGAGGGTGACTTCAATTGTCACATGTAGTTCATTCTCAATGGTGAATTTAGGATAAACTATGTGTGACAAATGGTACTGCCAAGTCCTCTTACTTGAGAATTAGTGAGTATTCATCTTAAGAACATGTATGTAATGCAATGTGTCTGCTTGCCTATATAAAAGGGTGACACTTTGTTTCTTTCCAATATCTTAGTGGAGTGCCTGTGATGCACATCACATTCTGATTTCAGGCTTATTCAATAGTAAAAACAGCTTCTTCCTTTTTTACCTTTGTGGAGAGGATTTCTAGGTTAGGAGGAAATTTTGTTTTTAATTACATTTCCCCCAGATAGACTACATTAAGTAATCCATGTACCCTCCGAGTTAGCAGCCCACTAAAAATAATGTCTATTTTATGCTCTTAGACATTATTTATATAGTATTAACAGACTGGCTGTTCAAATAGGGTGGTTCAAGAATGCAGGGGTATAATTACTATCATCTCTGTTTCTCTTTTTTTTTTTTTTTTTTTGAGATGGAGTCTTGCTCTGTCGCCCAGGCTGGAGTGCAGTGGCATGATCTCAGCTCACTGCAAGCTCCGCCTCCTGGGTTCATGCCATTCTCCTGCCTCAGCCTCCCAAGTAGCTGGGACTACAAGCACCTGCCACCATGCCCAGCTAATTTTTTTTTTCTGTATTTTTAGTAGCGATGGGGTCTTGATCTCCTGACTTCGTGATCTGCCTGCCTCGGCTTCCCAAAGTGCTGGGATTACAGGCTCATCTCTTTTTTAAAAGGTTTATTTTATCATTCTGTAAAAATAAGACTAAAGTTTATTAACATGAACTTAGCTTAGGATTTTGCATTTAATGCCTCAGAAAATATTTTCAGTTATGTTTTTAAGTCTTCAAATGATATCTGTGGTGATTTCTGATCTTTCAACTATTAATTTTGAAGCTGCCTGCTAGATATATAATTTGTAAAAACATGCCTTGTATTGGATGGCTTTGCTTGTTAGCTCTTTAATACTTTTGGCTTTAATAGTCTTCTGTATGATCAGCAAACACAGTACCCAAGTGTTCTGATCACTAATTGCAGTAACTTTTGAAAACTTTATCAAAATACCAATGGCAAGAGAAAATGTGATGCTTGTGCCACCATGATGATAATTGCAGAAATATTGTCCTATCTACTATTCAAATGATGTTATGCTTCCATTATCTATAGAGAAAAATGCGGTAACATTTAACTTGAGATTACTTCAGAGAATTCCCATTCTCGTCACCAGGTGTCAGTAAAATAACCATCACTGCAAGACCCTGTTCCCTAGAACAATAATTGGCAAGGCAGGTGATTGTCTGTTGGTACAATTGTCAGTTTCTCTTAACACCCATGGACTTTATATTGCACTGCCTGTTGGACTAATTCCAAATGATAGATTGATTATAAGACATGTTTTAGATTGACCTTAAAGATACCTAAAGCTGGTACTCAGTTAAAAATATAGAGTCAGTCAAATGCAGATTAAATTCCAGCTCTGATATTGACTGGCTCTGTTTACTAGTACAAATTTCTTAATTTCTCCCCTCATCCATCTCCTCATCAGTAAAAAGAGCATAGTAATAGCTATTTTATAAGACTACAGTAAGAATATGATGAGAGAATTCATTTTGTCTATCCTAATAACTGACACATTTAGGTTTCTTGCTAATGACATATGATGATTATGTCTTTTTATATTGGAGGAAAAGAACTTAAAAAGCAACACCCTAGTGGCCTAGGATTTCTTCTTACATAAAATGTGTACATGAGAGTACTGTCATTATGCAACTAGAGTGCATATAATTATAAAGGATATTGGGATTATCAACATAGAAAGAAAATTTAAGGAGCTTTTCTATTTAGTTTTACTTTAACAACCAGGTAAACCTTATTTGTATCAGGGTGAATTGTATGCTTACTGATATATTTTTTGGGGAATAGTCAGCAGTTTACCATATTGACTAATTTATCAATACAAATACATATTAATATATATTATATATTGCAGTCACTGTTGTCAATCATATTACAAAATAATTGTTGCAGTTAGAACCCAAAATGGCCTCCCACATAACTGTGCCACTGATATTCACACTGCTGTATAGTCCTATCCTAAGTTGAATTTGGGCTGGCCCTATGAAACAAATAGAATATGGTGAAAGTGACTTCTGAGGCAAGGACAGAAGAAGTCTTGTGGCTTCTTTCTGAGTCTCTTGGAAAGGTTACTAGGTAGAGCTGGTGGCCTTATAAGAAGTGGGGCCATTCTGGGCTGCCCTGCTGGAGGACGCTAAAGCTAGTTATGTGAAGAGGAAACATGGAAACAAACAGGCGCCAGTCAGTCCTCATTATTCCAGCCATTGCCACTTAACTGCTAGGAATGTGAGTGAAGAAGCCATCTAGACACCCAGCTCAGGTAAACCTTCAGAAAACTCCAGCACCAGCCTGTGGTTTATGATTATAATCACTTGTGAACCATGAAGGAAATCTACCCAACTGAGCCAAATCAAGCCATAGAACTATAAAATATAGTAATATATATTATAGTCGACATGCAATATAATTCTTATTTGTTAAGAGCTGATCATCATTCTTCTCCTCCCCTGTGCCTTGCTACTAAGACAACTTTATTTGGCCTGAGGCATTAGATGTCTTTGGTGGGATGTTTTTGGTGAAAGTTTTTTGTAGGGTTTTATTATAAAGCAATGCATATAAAAATCATTTTTTACTTGTCATTGGAAAAAACAGAAAAATACTCTTTATTGGATATAATACATAATTTAAATTAATTTAAATTAAATACTTTCACCTGAATTGTACAAAAACATGTAATAATGTAGCCAAATCTGACACCATTAAAAAAAAATACATACATTGGTCAAATTCTTTGGGTGTTGTGACAATGCTATGGACTGAAATGTGTTGCCCCTCCCTAATTTATACATTGAAATTCTAACACACTCCTCGGAATGTGACTGTATTTGGAGATAATGGTCTTCAAAAAGATGACTAAGTTAAAATGAGGCCTTTAGTGTAGGTCTTAATCCAATGTAAGTAGTGTCATTAGAAGAGAAGAGATGCAGACACAATGAGTAACAACAAGGGATACCTGGGCAGAGAGAAAAGGCCATGTGAAAACACAGCAAGAAGGCTGCTATCTTCAAGCTAAGGAGAGACAGGGCTCAGAAAAAGCAAACTTGCTGACACCTTTATGTTCCAGCTTTTAGACAGTGAGAAAAGAAATTTCTGTTAATTAAGCCACCCATCTGCAGTATGCTGTTATGGTAGCCCTAGAAAGCAAATACAGTTAAGAGTCAGTATATTTCCTCAGGTGATATAGAAGAGCACACCTGGCTGTCATATCCAGGGTTGGCTGTGTCCTACTTCTGAGCTGTGTCAATCTGCACATTTGCTGCTGTAGCAGAATCCAGGTTCTTCCTTGCCTTCAGTGGTCTAGCTTGAGACTTTCCATTAGTCCCAGGAACGCCTTAAAATACTTTCAATAAATATTTTGTGTTTAAGTTCATCTGATTTGGTTTCTGTAGTTTGCAACTAAGAACACTAACTGAAAATTCTGTGGCTGAATACTGATATGCAGATGAATCGCAGCAAACCATATAAGGTAGGAAAATTTTCCCCAAAATGTTGCACATATCGTTATGAGCAGAAAGTGAAGGTAGTCACGAAGACTCACTGGTTGAATCCAAAAAACATCAAAGTTATTTATAATATAAGATGATGCAAATTTGGCTTAGTGAAAAAATTTAATAGTGCTACAAATATTTAAAAGCAATTTAGATAGTGCTAGAAAACAATAGAAACTATTATTATTACTATGTTAAATAAGAGAGGCTGCCAAATGCTTATAAATAGCTCTTATAATAATGAGAACTATATGAGAGATCTTATCAAGTTTATTGCTTTGGGAGGAAATTAGTGAGTCATGGCATTTCTAAGGACTGCTTTTACAGAAAAAGAAATCTGTGTTTGAATTCCAACTGCATGACCTAATAGCTCTTACCTCTAGTAAATTATCATTTCTTATCTACAAAATTGGAATAATGACTTATAAGGTATTATTCTACAAATTAAAGAGAAAATATATGTCAAACAATAGTCATGAGGCCCAATGGAGCCTGTATTTTCCTATTCAAACCTACATCCCGGCCAGGCGAGGTGGCTCACCCCTGTAATCCCAGCACTTGAAGAGGCCAAGGCAGGAGAATCGCCTGAGGTCAGGAGTTCAAGGCCAGCCTGGCCAACATGGGGAAACCCCATCTCTACTAAATATACAAAACTTCTCCGGGCGTGGTGGCAGGTGCCTTCCAGCTACTAGGGAGGCTAAAGCAGGAGAATCGCCTGAACCCAGGAGGCGGAGGTTGCAGTGAGCCAATGTCGCACCATTGCATTCCACTCTGGGCAGCAAGAGCGAAACTCTGTCTCAAAACAACAAAAACAACAACAACAAAAAATAAATAAATAAATAAATAAAAAACACCTACACCCTGTTCAGAAGTGAAAGGAAATTGTGGCTAATATTTAAACTTACCAAGGAAACTAAACTTGGTGTCATCAGAATGTAAACAGAATATAAAACCATCTCTTTGCAGCAAATATTTAGCCAATTTAAAATTGACACCTTAACAGGATATTTCTTCTCAGCTGATGTCCTTTCTTCTTTCCCCCTACTTAGGAAGACTCTCAGATGCAAGTAAGCACATAGGTGGTTTTGTGACAGCAGGGATAGGGCAGGTGGTTCCTGTGCTAGCCCTTTCGTTAGTTGGTCTGATATTTTCAAATGCTGGTTCCCCAAGAAATGTGTCTTCTCCTTTGCAGACATTATGTACATTAACCACTGTGAATTGTTGCTGAGTTTGCCCTTGATGAAACTTCAGAGCACAAGACTATGAATTATCAGTCTCTACTTTTCTGCCCTCCCACACCATTTTTCTTAGTCCCAGCACAGCAGTCACTGACACTCTTTCCCATACCTGGTGAGGCTGTCGTTTTAATGGTGTCACCCTCACCTCATCAAAATAATTCTACAGCAGGCTGACTGGCTCACCAATCTATTCCTCTTGCTCCTCTGCTAAAAGCAAGAGAGGAACATCTATACCTTGAATGCCACAAGAAACCAGTGGCAAGTTGTAGGGGTCAAGAGGTGGTGGAACGCTCATTTATACCAGCCTTTGCCTTTGGATGTGCCACACTGCTTCTCTTCCTCCATCATGCTCATAGTAGAGTGAAGTGGTCTACACACACTGAGTTAAAACTGGGCGGACCCAGGAAAGATAAAAAACATTTCTGCTTTTCACTCCCTGCTACCCCAAATTATCTTTGTTCTTTCTACCACTCCTCTTGGAGTTCAACTCCAAAAATCAGAGAGGAGGAAGAAACAAGGACTCTCTGTCATCCAGTTCCTTGCCCCCTACTCTCTATATCTTGTCTTCTTTCTCTTGAGGTCTTACAAATGCTATGCTTTATCTTTTCTCCCTCGGTGAGTGTGAATTCCCTTAGGTTTTATCCTAAGTCCTCTCCTCATTGAGGCTCATGTAGCAGTCCTTAGGAACCTGACTTTTGATTAAAAATGAGAATGCCCTCAAAATTTGAAAATCCTTTATCACTACACAAAGAATGTTGTTTGAGGCTAATATCTTGCTTTACCGCTCATGCCCACATAGACAAGCATTATAATTCTTATTTGTTAAGAGCTGATCATCATTCTTCTCCTCCAATGTGCCTTCCTGTTAAGACAACTTTAGTTGGCCTGAGGCATTAGATGCCTTCGGTGAAATAGAAGTAAGATTATTACAAGGAAAAACAGAAGAGAAAGCATACTAATGTATTTTTGAAGATGGTATTCTGTGGAATGAATAGAAAAATTATTTATAATTGAAACTATATCTTCAATTTATTCTTCTTTCAGTCAGTGAACAAATATCTATTGAGTGCCTACCATGTATCTACAATTGCTATCACAGAAGTTGGAGGAAATAAAAAAGAACAAAATGGAAATAGTCTGTGGTATCATGGGTAAGACAATCATAGAAACAGTAATTACAAGTATGGTAAGATCACACAAGGAGAAATCTGGGACACAGTGGAACATCTAACAGGAGGTGCATATCTGGTCTGAATTGTCAGAAAACATTTTTGCCGAAAGTAGAGAAAGCAAAAGAAGACATCTATGTTTGTTGTTTTCTTAGAGGTATTTGCAAATGTATGTGTGTGTGTGTGTGTGTGTGTGTATGCCTGTCTGTGAGTCTATTTGTATACCCATAATTTACACATAATGAAAATGACAATTTGTTGTCCTAAGCCTTTGCCCCTATTGGCTTTCTTTTGAAAAATATACTGCTTGTCTCTTTAGATTAATGAATCCGTTGTTTGTTTCTTCTATGTGACTATCTTTTTAAAGATTCAAGTAGACCTACTTGACATGTAAGTTTATGAGCATAAATTAATTTTTAGGTAGTTAAACATTTCTTTCAGAATTTTGTTGAAATTCAGACATTTTAAAGTACTTATTTTATAAGTACTTGAGGACAAGTAAGCATTTCCCCTAAAACTAGCAAGCTTTTTAAAACAAATGAAAGCCCTTTTGTTACCAGGAAAAAATATATTAAATATAATATAACTTTCTTTATGTTGCTGAATAGAAATAAATAAGTTATTTAAGGAATGACTACCCTGAATTGAACTAGATACACATTAAAATGGGTTGACCAAGTGTCCTGTGATGAATGTCTATATTTGTATTTTTATTAACACTGTCATTTACAGTACAGTAATTGGCCTCTACTCATAAAGGAAAATCTAATTTATAGATCTACAGCCCATCAACTCTGTGATTCCTGATGCTTAAACTAAAAATTTTGATTCCATGGCAACAGTTTTCTCCAAAATCAAAGAAAAGCTGAGGAGAAGAGAGGGTCAACTAATCTCTCATGTTTGGAACAAAAAATAACTTGTCTTCCAAACTGTTTTTTGCCTAACCATACAAAAGAAACAAGCATGAAATGATGAGAGAGGTTATAAAACCATAGTTCAGCATGTTCTGTCGCCTGTACTTGACTGAGGATGCGGCAATATGACAAATAATATCAAAGGACAGAAATAATGTTATGTATCATTGGTTTGATTATGGGATTCTGTGGCCCAAATGTGCTCTAGCTCTCCAACACACAGAAGGATTTCTGGTTTAACTTTGACGTAATATTTAAAATATATGCAGTCATAGTGGTATAAAATTATTTCTACTAAGTTGGAATATACACATATTTCACTAGAAGGATAAAAATTCCAGCTTCCATTTACTGAGTGCTTATACTAACTGCCAACATTTTGCTAAGCATGTGACACATATTAGTTCATGAAAACATCACAAAACCATATGAGGTATGATTATAACTATTTTTCTAATAAAGAAGATGAGTTTTGAAATATTAAGGAATTTGCTAAATATCAAAAAAAGCATAAGTAGTAGAATCTGTCTGATTTCTAAGTCCATATGTTTACCTACTATGTTTTCCACATACATTTTGACCATTGAGGCCAAAATTTATCTTAAAATGAACTTTGTGTTTTTTCAGATAACTTTTGTATTTGCCATCTTATTGAATTTCCATCAAAACTAACTGAGCTTAGAAAGTAGATATTTTCTTCCTATTGTATACAGATGAGAAATGTAAGAATAAAAAATGTTTATATATAGCAAAAATTATACAACTTACTAAGTGTTAGAGGCTAGACAAAAATTCTGGTCTACTAATACAAAATTTAGTTCTCCTCTGTTTCTTTGTTTCATTTTTCCTCACCTATGCCCTGTTTGGTTAGGGGAAAGAATTTTCTCAGTCTAAAGGCAGTCCCTGAGGCAGAGTTCCAGATTTTGAGCCAAGAGATGGATTTTCATGCTCTTTGAACAAATTCAAAGGAAATTAATAAGCACAAACATATGTAAGTGAGAGAAAAAAATAATTTCAGCATCCACATTCCCTATCTGATCATTTCTTATCCTGATTTTCCCCAAACTATAGTCCAATTTCCTGGCACATGATTCAAGTTTTCTTATACACCTCTGATGTATACATTACAAAGGGCCTAAATTATTAACATTTTTATAGGTCAGAATGCCATAGATTTCTTTTTTCTTCTTTTGGGTGGAATAGTTTTCTTTATTATTCTAAACATATTTTAACCTCTCAAGAGTCTACTGAAAATAAGAATGTAGTTTAAAGTTATAAAAGGTAAAATATTGTCTTAAGAGTCATCTCTAAACATCATCTTTCCTCTCAGCCTAAGGGGGCCTTTATTGGAACTTTATCTCCCTTTGTAACAGACAGGTAGATAGTGAAAGGGGTGAGCTGGTCATTTAACCTAAGCAAAATGGATCTTTAAGAAGGTGGCCATGCTGACATCAGCATTTAGCAAGTACCCAAAGCTTCTGATTTACTACACCCAGTTTTTGGCATAGTTCTAGCACAAAGTAGTAGCTTAATAAATATGTGCTAATATTTTCAATGACTGGGCAATGAATAAAAAACTGATGAGGGTACTGCAACCAGGCTGAAGAGTAAACTTGAATGAATTCAATCCATTTTAAGGTGGCAAGGCAGAGAAGTTTCATGTTCATGGTGATCACTTAAAAGTTGTTATTTACTAATACTTCAAGAATTTCACTGATATGAAGGAGCGTATGACTTTACCTGGCAACTCCACCATCCACCCTAGCCCATGATTTCCTTATTGGTAACATCCCTAGAAGAAAGTTTTTGGCAAACTAGCCCTGGAATAGGAAGAACAATGAAAGTGGAAGATGCTCCTGATTTAAAGAACACACTCTCACTTTTCACCTGGAAGTGTTTATTATAATAAAGATAGATAATTCTAGGAGACAGAATGTTTTTGATCTTTCTCCATTTAATATTGTTCAAACATGGTGTTGGTCTCACCTTTTTCGAAAAGTATAGTCAGAATTAGCAATCTCAACAAAACTTGGAAGGGTGTAGGGCTGATTCTGAATAAATTTTAAGATAAGCAAATATGCAAATGCTACAGACAAGTTGTGTGAGTTAATGAGGAACTGAAGAGGTTTCCAGTAAGGGCTAGTAAGACACATGAAAAAGATGCTTTAGGGACACAACAAATACCTATTCTTTTAATGCCAAATGGAGTAAGCTAGCCATTCTACTTAACAAACTGATGATGACGAAAATAATAATAAGAGAAAAACAATTAAAATCATCTTACTGTGAATCTTTTGCTCATCCATTTCTAGATATGAATACAAAAATTGCAACTGCCTATGAATAACTATCAGATCAATAGTATAAA